>NC_083587.1:35874731-36174731 GCF_027579695.1 Neoarius graeffei | reverse complement strand
ATATGGAGTTCATTGACTGAGCATTATCAGAATTTTTTTTCTATATAGCTTGCAAATATGGCCTCTGTGCTATACAGCAGGTCAACAAGACTTGCAGATCTAACTCAGAGGTTGAATATGTAAGATCACTCTGTGTTGCACATGATGGATGTGACCTGCTTTCTGTGCTGCAGTAGCCTATACAGCAAAGGACAATCCATAAATCAAGCCAAAACTCATGGCCACTGAAATGCTTTAAACACCCCCCCATAAATAAATAAATAAATAAATAGTGTATAAGTATGTAGCCTGTAGGAGGCACTGTTGTTCCTGTTTCCTGTGTCCTGCAAAACAATCCTTCCTGTCGACTGATTGCCACAGATAACATTATTGTTTCCTTCAAGCAGGAGAGCAAACATCGATCTGGTTCAGCAACGCAGGGGAATCCATCATCACTGAACACAGATGTATTGGAGACACACCAATTTGTTACCTGCTTGAACCTGCACCATTCAATTCCATCCAATATCACTTTCTCACTGAAAGTCTTCTGCAGTAATAAAGTAGAGTATTTGGAAATAAGTAGAGATACTTTCCTGGAAGCTTGTGCTCATAGAGGGTATGAAGTGGTTGAAATTTGTGTGTGTGTGTGTGTGTGTGTGTGTGTGTGTGTGCGCGCTTATGGTCCTGCTGCTTGTCCTTTCCCTGTGACCCTCTGGTACTGGAGCAGCCATGCCAGCACACATTATGGCAGCCATTCATCTCCATCTCACCTCAGTGCATCAGCACAGCCACTCTGTGTGTGTGTGTGCGTGTGCGTGCATGCGCACATGCGTGTGCGCGCACAGATGAGTGTGTTTGTGCCAGAAAGATGTGTTATTTTCATTTTTTGTGTGAGCATTATGTGCTGAACACATAATATGTGTGTGTTTCTGAAATTATTCTGAAAACAATTTGACAAAGCAAACTGGATGTCACTCATTGTTGCATAGGGATGGCAAAAAAAAGCATGATTCTCTCTTGAATGATTCTGCACAGGTGCACAAAATGCCATAATCTGCCATTTACACAACTGCAAATATTGAATACTTTATTTCAAAATTCCATTGAATACTGTCTTGGGTATTTGATAATAAGAATATTGACTTTGCCATTTAATTAAAAAAAAAAAGTTGAGTGTTTAAAGCATATAAGTAATTAAGCTATCCAAACAATGAACTTGTTTTAAAAAGATTACAATTCTCTGCTCTCATTCTTCTTTAAGGACTACCATCTGTCTACCAACATTTATGTTCCAGAACCTTCTACAAGTTAACATAACCAGAGAAATGCATAAATAATAAACAAAGGCTATGTAAATGCTTACTTAAATGATAAAATTACACAGAACAGCAATAAAATTATAGACAACTATCAACATTTCCAATGACAAACATAATTTTTGTCACAAGTTTTTTCCTTATTATTAAAGGATATTTGTTATTTGCATTCCTATGGGGTGATGACATTGTATGTTTATGTTAGTTTAACTAATGGGTATGTGAGTTGCAACTCACCCTACAACACTAATGTACTCACTCTGGCACTCACTCTGGCTTGCTTCCTCTTCAGGTGATCACTCGTGCATGCTGTGCCCATTCATGTTTACGTAAACTACACTGAATGTTAATGGTTCCCCAAACTTTCATGCTATTTTGTTGACTGTCAAATGAACAAAATCATTTGAAATTTCCAGTTGGATGCAGTTAGGAGTATAATTTGAATATGGCAAAAGATTTTATTGATATCACATTATGTTAAAAACATGGAACACACTGTCTGCCAATGGAAGTCAATGGAAGTTAGAGGTTTAATAGTAAAAGTACCAATATTTTTGAATGATTTTTCAAATTCATTTGGATGCATTCGTTGCATTAAAGAGAAACTCAAAAGCTTTTTAAAATTTTATAATTACAAAGATTAAAGTATTAAACAAGGAACAAAAGGAAAATTAAAGAATTGATAAGAAAATTTTGCTTTTAAAGGAAAAATCCACCCTGAATGACATAATAATCTTTATAAGTAATAATATAATCATATGGTAAATGGTGCCAATATTTATTTTTAATGAAATTGGGTTGTTTTATTTTTAGATTTGTTTTAGTTGAAACTTTCATTTCCCCCACATTTTCTAATATAACATCTTCTTACCAGTACACTCTCCTCAAACAGATAAGGACAAACTTTCATTGTACTTGTCCTTTCATAGTTTGTTAACAAGCTGAGCCAGCCATAATTCAGAGTTACTGTGTGGGAATGCATTGCATTCTGGATCTTTGAGTCCAACATTTGCTGTCTCTGCTATTTCCATAGTGGAATTATTATTAACATGACATTGAGCATTCCTGGAAATGGGTATTTATCAATATTGATTTAATATCATTATGTAACATAGCTTTAATATAGAAATCAGAGATGCAGAAGAATTATTTTAGAATTGCACTGTGATGAACATTGTAATTGCAGCAAACTATAAGGTATGTATAGATTCTTATGCCTGCTACTAGAGATGCTTTTCATTATCCAGTGCTCCTGAATTTGGTCATCTGGATCATATCTCAAAGATCTGTACATGATCACACATGATCACACCATCTACATTCTACTTCTGCTTGTCTCTTGGATTCTTACACACAGACATCCACATAATATGATGTTCATATTGGTTTTCCTGATGGTATAAGTGAAACACTTTCATTAGTGAGCATATTGAGTGATATGGGGATGAGTATAGGACAATAGCAGAGATGATGGGCTCTTTATGTTTTCTGTTGTAACAGCAAGCAGAACAAGGACTCTTGTGAGGACAATCTGCCTTTTTGCCTTTTCAGTGCTCCATTCTCACTTTCCTGATTGATTTCATGTAATTGTTAGGGACAGTTTTTACACTGACTTGTTAATAGCAGCTCAGCCCCCTGAAGGGCCAATTACACCGCTGTGTGGGCTGGCATCAGAAATACTATATGAAAAAATATTATATGAAAATGACTCATTCCCTAGTGTATCTCTCTCTTTCTCTCTCTCTCTCTGACTGTGTGTTTACCAAGAAAATTGGGTCACAATCTGTTAGAGAATGAGTTATTACAAATTACTCTGTATTTTTTCATCATTTAACAGAATATTATTTCTAGTGTTCATCACAGCCATTGTGCAGAGTTGAATGCCAAAGTTAACACACTATCCTTTATGTATAGATTAGAGTCCATTAAATGATTCCAATATGAAGCTGTCTTCATGTTTTAATGACCATCTTGACAATTTGTTGTCTAAAACTTTCAAATGTTTTAATTAGACATGATCTTTATATATGTTAATAAATTCCCAATTACAAAAATTTGCGAAGCTGTGTAAAATGTATATTAAAAAAAAGAATGCTATGATTTGTAAATTCTGGAAACCCTATGTTTAATTTAAAATAGTACAAAGAAAACATAGTAAATGCTGAAACTGAGAAATCTTATTGTTAAAAAAAATGCTCATTTCAAATTTAGTGCCAGCAACATGTTTCAAAAAAAGCCTGGAAAAGTTGTGTAATGTTAATTGGGTAAATTGGCAACAGGTCACTAATGGGTATAAAAAGAGCATCCCAGAAAGGCTGAGTCTCTCAGAAGTAAAGAAGTGAAGGGGTTCACCACTGTGTGAAAGACTGTATGGGAAAATACTGCAACAATTTAAGAATAATGTTCCTCAAGGTAAAATTGCAAAGAATTTAAGGATCACATAATCTAAGTTTCTTAATATCATTAAAAGATTCAGAGTATCTGGAAAAATCTCTGTACGCAAAAGATAAGGCAAAAAATCAGCACTGGTGGTCCATAACCTTCAGGGCCTCAGGTGACACTGCATCAAAACCAGACATGATTCTGCAGTGGAAATCGCTGCACGGGCTCAGGAACACTTCCAAAAACCACCATCGATATCAACATCCAGAAACACTGTCGCCTTCTCTGGGCCTGAATTCATTTACAATGGATGAGGTGAAAACTGTCCTGTGGTCTGACAAATCAAAATTTGAAATTCTTTATGGAAATCATGGACACCACATCCTCCGGGCTAAAGAGTAGAGGGACCATCCAGCTTGTTATCAGAGCACAGTTCAAAAGCCAGAATCTGTGATGGTATAGGGGTGCATTAGAGCACATAGCATCTGGGACATCTGGGAAGGCAGCATTAATGCTGAATGATATATAAACCTTTATTTATTATTATTCATCACATGCACACTTCAAGCACAGTGAAATTCATCCTCTGCATTTAATCCATCTGAAGCAGTGAACACACGCACACACTCAGAGCAGTGGGCAGCCACACCAAAGCGCCACAGTGTTTTGCAAAAGTATTAATCCCCCTTGGTGTTTGTCCTGTTTTGTTGCATTACAAGCTGCAATTACAATAGATTTTGGAGAGATTAGCACCACTGGATTTACACAACATGCCTACCACTTTAAAGGTGCAAATTGTTTTTTATTGGGACACAAAACAATAATTAAGATTAAAAAAAAATAAATCTGGAGTGTGCATAGGTATTCACCCCCAAAGTCAATACTTTGTAGAGCCATCTTTTGTTGCAATTACAGCTGCAAGTCCCTTGGGGTATGTCTGTATTAGCTTAGCACATCTAGCCACTGGGATTTTTGCCCAAAACTGCTCTAACTCTAAGTTAGATGGGTTGTGTTGGTGGACAGCAATCTTCAAGCTATGCCACAGATACTCAAATGGATTGAGGTCTGGGCTTTGGTTAGGCCGTTCCAAGACATTTAAATATTTCCCTTTAAACCACTCCAGTGTAGCTTTAGCAGTATGTTTAGGGTCATTGTCCTGCTGGAAGGTGAACCTTCATCCCAGTCTCAAACCTCTGGCTGACTCAAACAGGTTTTCCTCCAGAATTGCCTTGTATTTAGTGCCATCCATTTTTCCTTCAATCTTAACCAGCTTTCCTGTCCCTGCAAATGAAAAGCATCCCCACAGCATGATACTGCCACCACCATGCTTCACTATAGGAATGATGTTTTCAGGATGATGGGAAGTGTTGGGTTTGACATTAGTAAGTATGGTATATGTAGGTAACCTAATCAAACTACAGAACAGGTGCACTCAATAAAACAATGACAAAACAGGGAAGAGACAGGGCCACCAACTAGGAAACTGTGATGTGAAGGGGGATCTGTGACAATTTCTGAGGAAGATGTATTCAACATTACATAATCTAAGTCATCTGTCATGCCATGTTGTGTTTGTGTCATGACAGAGATACCTTTTTCTAAAGCTCAACCTTTGACCTGGTGTCAGTGTTAATGCACACACACACACACACACACACACACACACACACACACACACACACACACACTGTGCTATACTGACAGACATGCCTAATTAACAGAAAACTCAGTCTATGAATTATTGAAGAGTGTGATGTTTCTTTCATGGTTCCTGATGGACTCTATTTCTCGGAAAACGAGTTTAAGAGACTGTTGGCAATAGACAGAAAATTGGTTCCATTTATTTCAGTGGCAAGCACAAGTGGTTATCATGTGCACTGACAATAAACAACACTTTTTTTGTCACCTCCACTGTAGCAGATTTTCTATTCTATGTGCGAATGTGTGCAGATTGGCCACTTCAGAAAGACTCGAGTAGTGCCGTTAACCAGTCCAGTGCATTTATTAAAGCAGATTGCTCTTTTCAGCATGACAATATTGTGCATGTCTGCAGCCTCTTAGCAGTTGACAACAGTGCTGTTATAAGAGAGATTTCAATTTCTAGCTGTTTTGTATATCTGTTTGTATGTGTACATGGGAGACCTCAGAGTAAGAAGCACAAAATAAGAGCTGCAGTTCAACAGAATTCTTTAAATGCCCAAAGGTACTTCTTAACTTCATGCTTATGTGCACAGGATGTAACCCAAGCTGAATTTAGGATAGACAGTACATTTAGTCAATTATATTTACATAAATAATTTTTGACAGAATCATACTTAAGAATAGCTTTAATAAGACTTAATTTTCATTCTCACTTGAATAAACATATACAGTCCTGTGAAAAAATAAGCCCATGGAAATTGTAGACTTTTCTCAACATATTTAAACAAGCAAAAATTTCACTCTCTTTGATACAATGCCTATAGACAAAGGTAATATACTCCAACAAACAATACATAAACTTGCCATTTTGTAGTGCTTTTCATAATTTAAATTAAAAAAAATGTATATATAAAAGTAAGGGGTGGCATGGTGGTGTAGTGGTTAGCACTGTCGCCTCACAGCAAGAAGGTCCTGGGTTCGAGCCCAGCGGCTGGCGAGGGCCATTCTGTGTGGAGTTTGCATGTTCTCCCTGTGTCTGTGTGGGTTTCCTCCGGGTGCTCTGGTTTTCCCCAAAGACATGCAGGTTAGGCTAATTGGTGACTCTAAATTGACTGTAGGGGTGAATGTGAGTGTGAATGGTTGTGTGTCTCTGTGTCAGCCCTGCAATAACCTGGCAACTTGTCCAGGGTGTACCTTACCTCTCGCCCATAGTCAGCTGTGATAGGCTCCACCTTGCCTGTGACCCTGTAGAACAGGATAAGCGGCTACAGATAATGGATGGATATAAAAGTAAGGACACCCTGGCATTATCATACTTTAAAGTCCATAAAATTAGAATCAAGTGTTCCAGATTAGGTACCATTGATTAGAACCTCCTGCAGGTGGAGGTGCAGGTGGAACCCGTCTTATTTAAACCTGACATCTAAGGTCTGGTGTTCTCTTTGCTACCGAAGTGTGCAATGTCATCATGCCAAGAACTAAAGAGCTCTCTAAGGACCTCAGGAAAAAGGTTGTGAATGCCTAGTAATCTGGCAAGGGACTGAAAAAGATCTCTACATTATTAGAAAGAAATCATTCCACTGTAAGAAAAAATATCTACAAGTGGCACAGATTTCAAACAATCTGTCCAAGACTGACCGCTCCAGCAAATTCAGCCCAAGAGCAGACATTTGACGCTAAAAGAAGTTTCCAAGAACCCCAAAATTCCATCACTGAATCTGCAAGTAACTCTTCCAACTGTTGGTGTGAAAGGGAATACATCTACATTCAGAAAGAGATTGGCCAAATTTGACCTGCATGGGAGGCATGCCAGGAAAAAGCCTTTCCTGTCCAAAAGGAATGTTAAAGCAAGACTACAATTTGCCAATGAACATATTGGCAAAGACCAAGCCTTTTGGAATGATATGCTCTGGACAGATGAATCAAAGGTAGTCGTTTGGCAATAGTAAGAGTACACATGTGGTGTAGACCAAAGATGGCTTTTCAGGAGAAGAACCTCATACCAACTGTGAAGCATAGTGGTGGAAATGTTCTGGTTTGGGGTTGCTTTGCTGTCTCAGGGACTGGGAAGCTTGCATTCATTGATTCAAGGATGAATTCTGAATCATATCAAAGAGTGCTTGAAAGTAATGTGAGGCCATCTGTTGAAAAGTTGAAGTTGAACTGGAGGTGGACCTTTCAACAAGATAATGATTCTAAGCACACTCACAAATCCATCAAGGAATGGCTCAAAAAGAAGAAATGGAGGGTAATGGAATATGATATATTACAGCAAGCTAATGTCAGAGACTGGTGGATAATTTTGCAAAACGTCTACAAGAAGTTATTTCTGTTAAAGAAGCAATACTAGCTTCTGAAGCCAAGGGTGTATTTACTGCCTCCACAGAAGAATATTACATCCATTGATATTTTTGTTGAATAAATGATTAAAAGAACTAATTGACTAGAGAATGCTACGAATGAGAGACATAGCTTCTGTGTCAAGTAATGCAGTTTTTTCTCAGTTGTAACACATTTGTCCAAACTCTCGTCAATGCTCTTAAAAAACAAAACAAAACAAAAAACCCAAAACAAAACAAACCCCCCCGAAAAAGCTCCCCACATCTGATCTGCTAATAATTTTTGCAAAACACTTTGTTCCACAAAGGGGGTGACTACTTTTTATATTACTTTGCTATTTTCAATTGAAGGTTTTTTTGGATGCTCTGACCACCACCGGTCATTTGTACTGCTTATGTGTAATTTTGTATTGACTGAGAACAGTTTAACTTGTATAAATCAAAACAAGTCAATAATGATGTGGTTCCTCCCCACACTACATGATCTCACCATGACTGTTCATTAGAAGGCTGTGAATTCTAAACAGGAGCTGTGTCAACCCTTTTTTCCTTTCATTAAGCAACAGGAAATCTTAAAGAGATTGATCACACAGAGATCCCAGGGGAATATAATAGGAATACAGCATTAGCACTTTCTATTAATGAAAATGATAGTGGCTCATGCAGAGAGGCCCTAGAGTAGCCTATGCTCTCAGACAGTACATATAGAGAGCGTGCACGTGACGTCACGAGGCCATGTGATATTTGTTTATTTGCCATCTTGGATGGCATGGCCGCGCATAGAACTTAGACGAACCCGTTCTAATTATCAAGTGTGTGGGAGTAGATCTTTTGAGAATGGTTATATCTTGTTCAGCATTTGGTTGTACCAATAGACAGGGCCAAAAGGGGAGGGCCTGTCATTTTATAGATTCCCCGCAGACGAGGAGAGACGCGCAAAATGGGTGTCCACTGTGCGAAGAGAAAACTGGTACCCCAGTTCTACCAGCAGAATTTGTAATGAACACTTCATGTCAGGTAGGTGTAATCTTCTAATTCAATACTCCTAGTACATCTGTTAAGTTGATTTTCATATTGAATGATAACTACATAGTCGGTGATTTGTGATTTTTTTTTCAGACAAAAACATACATATTTACAACCCTGTCATTATCTGGAACTGTGTTTAGATTTCGAACATTCTTACGATAAAACGTCCTACATAGTCTCTTTATGATAAACGTCTTAATGCCACTTACCCGTGAGGTTATCAAGTAGACATTCTTCTTCGGAACCTTCCAGAGGTATAGTTGGGATACCCATCCCGCAACAAAATATTTATAAGCTTCCAGGCTCTTGTAAGCTTTGAGGGCTTTGCCAGTGTAACACGATTCATGATTAACAAGAAAATTGTAAATGTCGTGGTAGGCCAGATCAGGCAAATCGCTGGCACTGCAGCTCCGAATTTCCCTGAACAAGGATTGCGGCAAGTTGTACGGATCTGCAATCCCCAACCTGGAACACTTTTCCACGTAACGCTGCCTCACGTCACCTTCAAGATGCTGAATAAACTTAGACAAGTTATCGCGCGATGTAGATGGCGTATTTTCCGAATTTTCTTGGGGATTACTCCCTGGATCCATTACGCTCATGCAAGGTAAACAATCCTGAAGCCGTCCAATATGGCGGAGTAAACACGGACAGGTCACGTGACTGCACATCCTCTATACCCTCCTGGTCAGTGTGTAAAATAATTGTAGTTCACATGGCCTCTGGGTGGCTCATAGACCACAGATGCATGCCTGTAGTAAAGATGACAGCCATGTGACCTTGATCTCACTGTGCAGCTTCTATGAGGGACATTTAACCCAGCCTCACTTTAGATTGGTTTTCAGGAGCTTCGTTGCTTTTGTGTGGATAAACCTCATTAAACTTTGACCTGTCACTGATTCAGACCTTATGAGTGGGGATGTCCTGAACCTATACTTGTTCAAAATGCTACTTCCTGACACAATCCACCAATGTTTTTTTGGCTGGACTAACATATATAATGACTGAAAAGAACAGAAACTGAAAGCTCCTGAACACTGGAGTCATAATCACTGAGTATTTCATCTATGGCAGACTCCTCAATTTGTTCCCTGTGTGCTCTTAAATTTCCATTTGTATGCTGTAAAATTGATATTGATTAATGGCACCCTTTAAGATAACACTAAAGAACTGTTGAAATCAACAGAACATAATAAATGTCAACTACAGTGCCTTGAATAAATATTCATCCCTTGAAACTTTCCACATTTTATAATGTTACAACCTGGAAGTGAAATGGATTTAATTCGGATTTTATCATCTAATTTACACAGTGGGGCAGCACGGTGGTGTAGTGGTTAGCGCTGTCACCTCACAGCAAGAAGGTCCGGGTTCGAGCCCCGTGGCTGGCGAGGGCCTTTCTGTGTGGAGTTTGCATGTTCTCCCCATGTCCGCGTGGGTTTCCTCCGGGTGCTCCGGTTTCCCCCACAGTCCAAAGACATGCAGGTTAGGTTAACTGGTGACTCTAAATTGACCGTAGGTGTGAATGTGAGTGTGAATGGTTGTCTGTGTCTGTGTCAGCCCTGTGATGACCTGGCGACTTGTCCAGGGTGTACCCCGCCTTTTGCCCGTAGTCAGCTGGGATAGGCTCCAGCTTGCCTGCGACCCTGTAGAAGGATAAAGCGGCTAAATGCACATACATATCCCAGAAATTACACTTGCAGCTGTAATTTCAGCCAAAGTTGGTTCTACAAAGTATTGTTCCAGGAGGGTGAATACTTGTGCAACCATGCAGTGTCTGGGTTTTTTGTTTGTTTGTTTTTGCTTGCTTGCTTTGTAATTAAACAAATCTTTGTGTCACAAAATAAACTTATTTTTTACCTTTCAGTATAAGGCACTGTGTAAATTCTTCTCATCTCATTATCTCTAGCCGCTTTATCCTTCTACAGGGTCGCAGGCAAGCTGGAGCCTATCCCAGCTGACTACGGGCAAAAGGCGGGGTACACCCTGGACAAGTCGCCAGGTCATCACAGGGCTGACACATAGACACAGACAACCATTCACACTCACATTCACACCTACGGTCAATTTAGAGTCACCAGTTAACCTAACCTGCATGTCTTTGGACTGTGGGGGAAACCGGAGCACCCGGAGGAAACCCACGCGGACACGGGGAGAACATGCAAACTCCGCACAGAAAGGCCCTCGCCGGCCCCGGGGCTTGAACCCAGGACCTTCTTGCTGTGAGGCGACAGCGCTAACCACTACACCACCGTGTATACTAAATACTATATACCATATATACACTTCATAAATATCTATATATAATTACAAAAATAAATATATACTACATACCTATCCCTGTAAATATAAATATATAAACTATCCCCATAAATATATATATACCATATACTAAGTTAGTTCTAATATAACAATCAACCCTATTCTATTTATAGATTTATCACTCATCATCCTCCGCTAAGGCGGCACGGTGGTGTAGTGGTTAGCGCTGTCGCCTCACAGCAAGAAGGTCCCTGGTTCGAGCCCCGGGGCCGGCGAGGGCCTTTCTGTGTGGAGTTTGCATGTTGTCCGCGTGGGTTTCCTCCAGGTGCTCCGGTTTCCCCCACAGTCCAAAGACATGCAGGTTAGGTTAACTGGTGACTCTAAATTGACCGTGAGTGTGAACGGCTAGAGATAATGAGATGAGATGCGATGAGATCCTCTGTTAACATATTTCCTCTTCCATGTACTTGTTTAAAAATATTTTTTGTACCTTTTTTTAAACAGATTTATATTTGCACTTTGTTTTATTTCTGTCTCCAGTCTGTTCCATAAAGTCACCCCACAGCTCGATACGCACATGCTTTTCATATTTGTTCGAACCTTTGGTTTTTTAAAATTTAGGTCTCCCCTTAGATTATATCCCCCCTCTCTTTCACTAAACATTCCTTGTATATTTTTTGGCAATAGATTATTTCTCGCTTTGTACATTATTTGTGCTGTTCTGAATTTGACCAGATCCATAAATTTCAACATGTGTGATTTTATGAATAGTGAGTTTGTATGATCTCTGTATCCTCTTTTGTTTATTGTCCTTATTGCTCTTTTCTGTATTGTACATATCGGCTGCAGAGTGGTTTTGTAAGTGTTTCCCCAGACTTCGACACAGTAAGTCAGATATGGCAAAAATAATGAGTAATATAGAGTACGCAAAGATTTGCAATCAAGAATACTGTATGTTTTGTTTTCCACAGAATTGCCGAGCACTTTGCCAGTTTTGCTCATATGTATCCTACATGAGGTTTCCAGCAGACTTTATGATCCAAAATCACACCAAGAGATTTAATTTCCTGTACCATTTCTATCTTAGTATTGTCTATTATCAATTCCACATTACAATCTATTTTGTGTCTCCCAAACAACATGATCTTTGTTTTGCTTAGATTTAATGATAATTTATTTTTGTCAAACCATAGTTTTAGTTTATTTATTTCAGTTGTGATTGTCTCCAAAGTCTGCTGCAAATTCTCACCGGAACAAAAAATATTGGTGTCGTCTGCAAACAAAACAAATTTCAGTTCTTGCAAAACTCTACATATATCATTGATATATAATATGAATAATTTCGGACCTAATATTGACCCCTGTGGTACCCCGCATGTAATGTTCATGAAATCAGATTTATGGTCACCTATCTGCACAAACTGTTGCCTGTTTCTTAGATAGCTCGACAGCCAGCTCCACCCAACTCCCCTAACACCACACTTTTCTAGTTTACTTAATAATATACTGTGATCAGTGGTATCGAATGCTTTTTTTAGGTCCACAAATACTCCAATTGCTATTTTTTTATTGTCTATACAGTTTGTGATTTCCTCTATTAGTTCCATTAGTGCCATCGATGTTGATCTGTCCGTTCTGAATCCATATTGACTGTCTGTAAGGAGGCTGTGTTTTTCAATGAATTTGTCCAGTCTATCTGAAAAAAGTTTTTCGAGTATTTTGGAGAATTGGGGGAGTAAAGAAACAGGCCTGCACTGCAAAACCCGATAAGGTCACTGAGCTCAAAAATTTTATTGAAACCGATTATGTAAAAATTTTTGAGGTAAGTAACTTAAATTTTTTAAGGTAAGATTTCTTAAAAATTACAATTAAGTGTAACTATAGTGTAATTTTTAAGAAATCTTACCTTAAAAAATTTAAGTTACTTACCTCAAAAATTTTTACGTAATCGGTTTCAATAAAATTTTTGAGCTCAGTGACCTTAGCGGGTTTTACAGTGTGTAGTTTGTGAAATGGTGTCTATCTCCGGTTTTAAACAATGGTATCACTTTTGCAATTTTCATTTTGTCTGGAAATGTACCTGATTGAAAAGATAAATTGCAGATGTGGGTGAGTGGTTTCACAATTCCCTCAATAACTGTCTTTACTGTTAACATGTCTATATCATTCCAGTCTGCTGAGGTTTTGTTTTTACATTTTCTTACAATTTGCATAATTTCTTCATCATCAGTTGCAGTTAGAAAAATTGTACTTGGATTTCTGTCCCCCATATCTTCTATGTCCCCACATTGTGTTGTCTCGGGTTCCTTTATTTTTGCCACTAAATCTGGTCCCACATTTACAAAGAATTGGTTAAAACCATTCACCACATCCTCCATATTATTTATGGTCTTGTCATTTTCAGTGTAGTACTCCGGGTAATTTGTAGTTTTGGATCCATTTCTCACAATGCCATTTAGTACAGTCCATATACCTTTAATATTGTTTTTATTTTTCTCCACTAATTTATTATAATGGTCTTTCTTACATATCCTCATAATATTAGTTAATTTATTTTTATATATTTTTTATATTTTTCCTCTGCCTCTATAGTTCGATGCTTTAAGAATTGTCTGTCTAATATATTTTTCTTTTTGCAGGCATTTTGTAGCCCCTTGGTGACCCACGGACTATTTGTATATTTATGTATATTACTGTATTTCTTTATAGGACAATTTTTATTATATAGTTCATTGAATATTATTAAAAATTCCTCATATGCTTTATCAACATCTTTTTCTTTATAAACTACATTCCAGTCCTGTATCATTAAGTCATTTTTAGTGCAATCATGATTTCTTCAGTTTTCACTCTTATATATTTATAATTTTTAGTATCCTTTTTCTTGCTATAATTACAGTAATATACATTAAAAATAGGTAGGTGGTCACTGATGTCTGTTAATAGTAGTCCACTCTCTGTATTATTTTCCAGGATATTAGTCAATATATTATCTATTAAAGTGGTGCTGTGAGAAGTGATCCTGCTTGGTCTGGTAATAGTTGGATACAGTCAGAGGTGGGTAGAGTAGCCAAAAATTGTATTCAAGTAAGAGTATTGTTACTTTAGAATAATATTACTCAAGTAAAAGTAAAAAAGTAGTCGTCCAATTAATTACTTGAGTAAAAAGTACTAAGTGAAAAAACTACTCAAGTACTGAGTAACTGCTGAGTAGCTTCTTTGTTTATTGATCAGGATGTCATAACAGGCAGATATTTCATATATATTTCAAACATAAACTGTGTGTGTGTAGTTCTGTGTATTAACAATAACAACAAGAAGCTCAAGGCAGTCTGCACATAAACCATAACACTGTGTGCGCGTGCATGTTCACTCCATGAAGTGACTGTTCAGCTTTAACAGCAGCTGGCTCTCAATTTTGCACTGTGAAGCTGTGACCTTTTAGCCGTGAACAGGTGAAAACAATAATAAATTAAATATTAATTAATGAAATCTTTACAAAGTAACAGAATAACAAAACAATGGGTAGAGGTTACAAAGAAAAAGAAGAAAAAGGCAGTCTGCCCATAAACCATAACTAGGGTGACCAGATTTCCCTAGTCTGAAACCGGGACACTTTTGTGCGCGACCATGCTCGTGCACGCACACCTTTTTTTTTTTTTTACGTAAACGTGACACTCAGAGAGGTGCTCTTATCATTTTGTTGAAGCTCACATTTATCAACATCTCACATGAAATAAAACAAACAGGCATTTTGTTATCTAGTAACATAGTGGTATACAGATCAGTTAAATTATGGTCAGACAACAGATTTTGTAATGGCTGAGAATAGGCCAGGCTATGTCCATAGGCCAAATTTAAACTGATTTATTCCACCTGTTTGTGAGAACACCAAGAAGAATGCATATGCACATGTAGGCTAGATCTCTAAAATTGTATGCACTATAGCATGAACTTAAAAAGTAGATATGTGACCTCAACATAGCCTAGGTCAGAATCAACCTTACTAACCATTCCCCACAACTGAATGAATAAAGCAAGAAGATGTGTACAAAAGTGAACACTTTAATGGAAGGTGCAACAAGCTGTTCAACACAGCAATATGGCCAAACTGTCAGAATGGTATGTTAAACAGAAACAAAAAAGAGACAAGTGATTTGAGAATATACACTCAAACAAAACAGCAATAAAGGAGGAGAGGGGCGACAGCCCGAGGAAAGCCCCCACAGGAGCGTACAGCATTTGCAACATAGGCTACCCAACTCAGTACAAGAACAAAGCACAGGAACAAAGCTAAGGCGACTGTCAATCCACCCACCCTAAACAAAATGCATTAGCCTACGTATATTTACAAGAAGAGTTTTAATGTGATCCTGTATATCGGCGTTACCACCGTGGGCTACAGAGAAGGAACACTTACAGTGTGTGCAGTAGGCTTCGTGCGCATTGTTCTGCACCTCTCGGAGGAAGGGGTACATTTGGAAAAGGGGTACATTGGAAAAGGTACATTTTCTTTTCGGCATAATTGCTGCGGCGTTACTGCTGCTAGCTGCTAGACAAAGAACATTCGTGTCAGTTAACGTTTATTTTATTGTTGCATGGCAACACGTTCTGTTGTCTGGAATAATGTGGCTAAATAAACACCCATGCCACAGGGCCAGGGGGCAGTAACCAGGAAAGTTTGCAATTCCTGTCAGTTCATCAAAATAGTAAATGTAGACATTTCTCCGCTAATGATTCCCACGCTCAGGGGCGCCGCTAGAAATCTTGGGCCCTATGAAAGATTACAATTTAGGGCCCCCCCGGTAAAATTTTAAAGCTCAAGCAACTGAATTTCAAGTCTGTTTTTGGCTGGCACTTCTACTTTACTATGCATGTGATCAGCTACCTATCAAGTTTAGGTGATACAATTATTTGGTATATCAACATTTTAAATGCAGAACTGTCAGAATTAGACTGAATAGACTTGCCTTAAAATGAAAATTCCATGATATATATTATGGAAGATATATATTTCTTTTATTAGCAACTATTATTAGGCCACTCAGTAGCCTATGGAGTTCATTCAATCCAAATGTTTGTGTTGAGAGAAATTGCATGCATCACTGTATCAGTATGGATTTATAACATTCTGTATGCACATTATGGATACTCCAGAGCCCTCCAGCAAACATCATCAATAATCAGGATTACAAAATGTATTCCTTTGTTTCCTCCATTTATTGACTTATTGTATGTGATCAAATGTATGCCTTGATGAATAACTACACTAGTTTTTTGATACAATTACATAGTGCACTGCAAGAAATAGACAAAGTGTTTTTGGTTTCTTTTAGGCATCACACATTTATTAGAAAACACAGCAAATGTTCAAATATTCAAGTTAAATACTTAGCAACAGTATCAATAAATCCACACATGAACAATAGCAATGATATCTCTGACCACAGCTAATGTGCAAAATATTAAAGTTAAATACTTAACATCAACAAATCCACACATGAACAATGGCAAAACATCTAGACTTAATTATACAATAAAGATACCTATGAAAAAAGGTGATTTTTTTTTCACACACAGTGTGATATCCGGACTTCATAATTTATCACACCTGCTCCTGCTTAGCAACTTCTAGAATGTTCACCTCATTGCGCACATAGAAAAACTGCCAGCTGCTCTAAGCTGCGCTAGTAGCTCTGCGCATGCACGGAGCTACACATTTCACGTGCCCCGCGCCCAGAATCAGACTGTACCATTAGTAAAAAGGGTGGAGGGGTGAAATGATAAGATCATAAATAATTCAAGAAAAATGTTATAGCAAACCATAACCATGTATAATTTGCATATTTTAACAGATGAAATGAAATATTTTATTTCAAAAACTTACACAAGGCAATACTATTAAAATAATATTAATATCTCTCACAGGCCCCCCTGTCAGTGCCAGGTCCTTAGAATCGTCCTAACTCCCCCCCCCCTAGCGGCGCCCCTGCCCACACTGCTCAGTCACAAACGTTGCGAGTGGCGAAAACCGGGACATATCCGTGTCCCGACAGACTTTTGTCGGGACTCGGGACACACAACCCTGAATCGGGACTGTCCCGGTAAAACCGGGACGTCTGGTCACCCTAACCATAACACTGTGTGTGTGTGCATGTTCACTCCGTGAAGTGACTGTTCAGCTTTAACAGCAGCTGAACATCACACGCAATATCTCCTCGTATGAAAAAGACTGGAAATAATCCTGTAAGATGCGATCAATGATGTTAATCCTTTCATCTCCCAAAAAGTTGTTTACTGGATCCATCTCGCAGAGGAGTTAGCAAGTGGAAGTAACAAGCAAAAAGGTTGCTAACTAGCTGCCAGTGCCCAGCTTGGCTGGGTGGTAGTGGGGATTGCTAGCAAGCAGTCAAGCTAACAAGCTAATGCCCTTCCTTTTGTGAAGAAACACTTGTAGACAAATAATAAAACAAATCTCACAGAAAAAAAACACCTAAAGTCTACACAAATCCCTCTAATCCACAACAAATACAGTAGCTTGAAAAATGGAGGTTTCACAAACGATATGTTACGCGTTTTGTTATTTAGTAAGTTTTCACCAGTCTTCCATTCCCAGTTTTTGACCAGAGCCGTGTACAACTGTAAGGCTATTGAGGAGCTGACATTAGGCGAGCAACCTTATTTTCATGAGCATTTTTTGGTTTTACATCAATAAAAAGTGATTGTTAGCAAGATTTTTTGTAGTTTTATTTCTTGGTTCTCTGGTGTGTGTGTGTGTGTTGCCGTCTGAGGCCGCAGTGCGTCAGTACATTTCCACAAAACAATGTATTTTACAGGGCGGCACGGTGGTGTAGTGGTTAGCGCTGTTGCCTCACAGCAAGAAGGTCCGGGTTCGAGCCCCGTGGCTGGCGAGGGCCTTTCTGTGCATAGTTTGCATGTTGTCCACGTGGGTTTCCTCCGGGTGCTCCGGTTTCCCCCACAGTCCAAAGACATGCAGGTTAGGTTAATTGGTGACTCTAAATTGACCGTAGGTGTGAATGTGAGTGTGAATGGTTGTCTGTGTCTATGTGTCAGCCCTGTGATGACCTGGCGACTTGTCCAGGGTGTACCCTGCCTTTCGCCCGTAGTCAGCTGGGATAGGCTCCAGCTTGCCTGCGACCCTGTAGAACAGGATAAAGCAGCTAGAGATAATGAGTTGAATGTATTTTACAGTTATTTATGATGTTACAACAGGGCTAACATCTGCCTACGAAGACAGCCAAAAGCACACAGCCTACTTATCGCAATGTGTTTCCTCAAATTCAGCGTTGAATTATAAGCTGAAACGGCCACTGGTTTGGGGAGACACATGTGACACCACATAACATAACTATTTTTGTTGTTTGGAGAGTGAACATGGTTTGTATGTGTGGCCAGGGGTGTGCCTCTTCAGCTTGATGAGAAACGCTGGCCGCTGTCTCTGCCATTTTTCTTCTGCTTCCAGGCTCTTTTCCACCTGGACTGGTCTTGCCGGGGGAATTTTGTGTGCGGGCGGGCGCGCGCGGCGGCTTGGCTCTGTTTGATTGGCGAAACGGAGTTAAACCATAGCTCCTCCCACTATGGCTCTTGCTGCTACATGTGATCGGTGAGATGCTGTCACGTGACAGAGCCTCTGCTGGAAGTCTCGACAAAACATAAACAAACAGACCACGCATCGCACGGATCAATAAAAATAAAGTAGCGAGTAATGAGCAGAATATAGCCCAATGTAACGGAGTAAAAGTACCGCGTCTTCTTCACAAATATACTCAAGTAAAAGTAAAAAGTATGCTGCATTAAAACTACTCTTACAAGTACAATTCATCCAAAAAGTTACTCAAGTAAATGTAACGGAGTAAATGTAGCACGTTACTACCCACCTCTGGATACAGTCCCATACTGAACATTGAGTTAATGAACTCTTCTGTCATTTTATGTTTCTTATGATTTAAGAGGTCGATGTTAAAATCACCACAGATGTACATGACCTTCTGTGTTGATTTTATGAACATACTTTCCATCCAATCTATAAAAACTTCTATGCTTGATCCAGGAGATCTGTATATACAGCTCACCATTATATTTTTCATTTTTTCACAACATATTTCTACTGTAATACACTCCATCCAATCATCAACAGCTACCGTCTCATCTCATCTCATCTCATCTCATCTCATTATCTCTAGCCGCTTTATCCTTCTACAGGGTCGCAGGCAAGCTGGAGCCTATCCCAGCTGACTACGGGCGAAAGGCGGGGTACACCCTGGACAAGTCGCCAGGTCATCACAGGGCTGACACATAGACACACACAACCATTCACACCTACGGTCAATTTAGAGTCACCAGTTAACCTAACCTGCATGTCTTTGGACTGTGGGGGAAACCGGAGCACCCGGAGGAAACCCACGCGGACACGGGGAGAACATGCAAACTCCACACAGAAAGGCCCTCGCCGGCCCCGGGGCCCGAACCCAGGACCTTCTTGCTGTGAGGCGACAGCGCTAACCACTACACCACCGTGCCGCCACAGCTACCGTCATTTTTTTAAATTAATTTTATATTCCAAACTATTATTCCCCTCCTAGAACTGCCACCTTATTGTGGTGGAGGGGTTTGTGTGCTTGAATGGTCCTAGGAGCTATGTTGTCGGGGGCATTATGCCCCGTCAGGGTTTCCCAAGGCAGACAGGTCCTAGGTGACAGGCCAGACCAAGAGCAGTTCACCAAAACCCCTATGGAGAAAAAGCCGAGGACCGTGACGTCGCCCGGTATGATGCAGCTGGGGCCCCACCCTGGAGCCAGGCCCGGGGTTGGGGCTCGTATGCGAGCGCTTGGTGGCTGGGCCTTTGCCCATGGGGCCCGGCCGGGCTCAGCCCGAAGAGGTGATGTGGGCCCGACCTCCTGTGGGTTCACCACCCACAGAGGTAGCAGTAGGGGACTGGTGCAGTGTGGATTGGGTGGCAGTCGAAGGCAGGGGCCTCGACGACCTGATCCCCGGACACAGCGGCTGGCTGTTGGGACATGGAATGTCACTTCGCTGGGGGGGAAGAGCCTGAGCTTGTGCGGGAGGTTGAGAGGTACCGGCTAGAGATAGTCGGGCTCACCTCCACGCACAGCTTGGGCTCTGGAACCCAGCTCCTCGAGAGGGGCTGGACTCTCCACTTCTCTAGAGTCGCCCGTGGTGAGCGGCGGCGGGCTGGTGTGGGCTTGCTTATAGCTCCCCAGCTCAGCCGCCATGTGTTGGAGTTTACCCCAGTGAACGAGAGGGTCGCCTCTCTGCGCCTTTGGATTGGGGAGAGGGCTCTTGCTGTTGTTTGTGCCTACGGGCCAAATAGCAGTATAGAGTATCTGGCCTTCTTGGAGTCCCTGGGAGAGGTACTGAGGGGTGCTCAGACTGGGGACTCCATTGTGCTACTGGGGGACTTCAATGCTCACGTGGGCGACGACAGTGACACCTGGAGGGGCGTGGTTGGGAGGAACGGCCTCCCCGATCTGAACCCGAGTGGTGTTTTGTTATTGGACTTCTGTGCTAGTCACGGTTTGTCCATAACGAACACCATGTTTGAGCATAGGGGTGTTCATAAGTGCACGTGGCACCAGGACACCTTAGGTCGGCGGTCGATGATAGACTTTGTAGTCGTTTCATCTGATCTCCGGCCCTATGTCTTGGATACTCGGGTGAAGAGAGGGGCTGAGCTGTCAACTGATCACCACCTGGTGGTGAGTTGGATCCGCTGGCGGAGGAGGAAGCTGGACAGACCTGGCAGGCCCAAACGTATGGTGAGGGTCTGCTGGGAACGTCTGGCCGAGCACTCTGTTGGGGAGGTCTTTAACTCCCACCTCCGGGAGAGCTTTTCCCAGCTTCCGAGGGAGGTGGGGGACATTGAGTCTGAGTGGACCATGTTCTCTACCTCCATTGTGGACGCAGCTATTCAGAGCTGTGGCCGCAAGGTCTCCGGTGCCTGTTGTGGCGGCAATCCCCGAACCCGGTGGTGGATACCAGAAGTAAGGGATGCCATCAAGCTGAAGAAGGAGTCCTATTGGGCCATGTTGACCTCCAGGACTCCTGAGGCAGCTGACGGGTATCGGCAGGCCAGGCGTGCTGCAGCTCGGGCAGTTGCGGAGGCAAAAACTCGGAACTGGGAGGAGTTCGGGGAGGCCATGGAGAAGGACTATCGGTCGGCCTCGAAGAAATTCTGGCAAACCGTCCGGTGCCTCAGGAGGGGGAAGCAGTACTCTGCCAACACTGTTTACAGTGCGGATGGGGAGCAGTTGACCTCGACTGGGTACATTGTCAGGCGGTGGAAGGAATACTTTGAGGATCTCCTCAATCCCACCGTCATGTCTTCCACTGAGGAGACTGAGGCTGATGACTCAGAGGTGGACTCGTCCATTACCCAAGCCGAAGTCACTGAGGTGGTTTGCAAGCTCCTCGGTGGCAAGGCACCGGGGGTGGATGAGATCTGCCCTGAGTATCTCAAGTCTCTGGATGTTGTGGGGCTGTCTTGGTTGACACGCCTCTGCAACATCGTGTGGCGGTCAGGGACAGTGCCTCTGGAGTGGCAGACTGGGGTGGTGGTCCCTCTTTTTAAGAAAGGGGACCGGAGAGTGTGCTCCAATTATTGGGGAATCACACTTCTCAGCCTCCCAGGGAAGGTTTACTCCAGGGTACTGGAGAGGAAAATTTGACCAATAGTCGAACCTCGGATCCAGGAGGAACAATGCGGTTTTTGTCCTGGTCACGGAACACTGGACCAGCTCTATACCCTTCATAGGGTGCTCGAGGGTTCATGGGAGTTTGCCCAACCAGTCCACATGTGCTTTGTGGATCTGGAGAAGGCATTCGACCGTGTCCCCCGTGGTATTCTGTGGGGGGTGCTTCGGGAGTATGGGGTTTGGGGCTCTTTGCTAAGGGCTGTCCGGTCCCTGTACAAACGGAGCAGGAGTCTGGTTCGCATTGCCGGCAGTAAGTCAGACCTGTTCCCAGTGCATGTTGGATTCCGGCAGGGCTGCCCTTTGTCACCGGTTCTGTTCATAATTTTTATGGACAGAATTTCTAGGTGCAGCCAGGGGCCGGAAGGAATCCTGTTTGGGAACCACAGGATTTCATCTCTGCTTTTTGCGGATGATGTTGTCCTGTTGGCTTCTTCAAACCAGGACCTTCAGCATGCACTGGGGCGGTTTGCAGTCGAGTGTGAAGTGGATGGGATGAGAATCAGCACCTCCAAGTCCGAGGCCATGGTTCTCGACCGGAAAAGGGTGGCTTGCCCTCTCCAGGTTGGTGGAGAAGTCCTGCCTCAAGTGGAGGAGTTTAAGTATCTCGGGATCTTGTTCATGAGTGAGGGAAGGATGGAGTGTGAGCTCGACAGGCGGATCGGTGCAGCCTCCGCAGTGATGCGGTCGCTTTACCGGTCCGTCGTGGTGAAGAAGGAGCTGAGCCAAAAGGTGTAGCTCTCAATTTACCGGTCGATCTACGTTCCGACTCTCACCTATGGTCATGAGCTTTGGGTAATGACCGAAAGAACAAGATTGCGGATACAAGCGGCCAAAATGAGTTTCCTTCGCAGGGTAGCTGGGCGCTCCCTTAGAGATAGGGTGAGAAGCACAGTCACTCGGGAGGAGCTCGGAGTAGAGCCGCTGCTCTAGAGGTTTGATCATTTCCTTGCTTTGATTGGCTCCCTCAGAATTTGTCCAGTTCCCCAATATCTCGGATGACCAGGATCTTGGCCTCTTCTGGAGATCCCTTCAGCTTTATGAATATTTTGCAGTTTTGCATCCAAGTGTTTTGGATTTCCCCCGTTTCCTCAGGAGTCTCGCCTTTCTTGCAATGTCTGCATTTTTTTGGTTAAGTGCTCATTTAGAAAAAACATCTGAGCCTTTCAGTTTCCTCCCTTGCTTTAACAGTTGCATTTTATACTTTCTGTTGGCAAATCTTATTATTATAGCCGGTTTGTCTGTGTTGCTTCTCTGTGGGAGAGGGTGACATGCTTCGATGTTTGTACTTTTTACCTCTAGCCCTTTGGAGTGCAGGAATGCTGTCACCTGTTGCTCCACAGAGTTAGCATCCTCCTCGTTCTGCTCCTCTCCATCTCCTCTCGCCACTGCTCCAGCATATGACCAGGGTTTAATCTGCAGTCCGGTCACAATTATGTTATTTATCTGGATGTATTGCTCCAGATCCTCCACTCAGTTCTCGAGAAAGGCGATCCTCCTTGCCTTCTCAGTGTTCTGCAGCCGCAGAACTTTGACCTCTTCCACCAGGTCCAGGATGGTCTTCTGCTGCATCCTAACAGTAGAGATTTCCTCACCCAGAAAGTTGGGGGATTTTTTTGATGTCCTCAATCTCCTTGACCGTAGGAGCTCTCTTCAGGGGCATTGCGTTTATTGTAGTTACGCAGCCCAAAGGTAGCTCTCAGCCCGCTCTCACGCAGCCTCGCTCCCACGCAGCCTCTTAGCCCGCTCTCATGCAGCCTCGCTCCCGCGCAACCACTCAGCCCGCTCTTGCACAGCCTCGCTCCCGCGCAGCCTCTCAGCCTGCTCTTGCGCAGCCTTGCTCCCGCGCAGCCTCTCAGCCCGCTCTCCAAGTTGCCCATGGTCCCAGAGTCTATCAGAGCAGAAGTAAATGGGAAGACTGAGAGGTTTAATAATACCATGAGCTTGAGGAATTGATGTAGGGAAAAGGCTTTGGAACTCACCTGGAGAGTGGTGGTGTTAGAGTCTCTTATTGTGTCATCACATCTCCTAGGACTTGGAGGTCTGACAGACCAGCAGGCTAAGAGATGACCAGTACCTCCACAGTAGAAACAGAGCCCCTCCCTGTGTCTGCTTTCTCGCTCTGAATGTGGCATGCAAGTGTTGGAAACTTCCATGGGCATGGGAGACTGGGTAAGTTGAGTGCTTACTGGGGAACTCTGCAGGGACGGCCTGTTGTGGAGAAGGTTATCTAATCTGCTAGGTCTATTAGAGAGTCTAGGGTCTGCTGTTCATCATGGCATGCTAGTTCAGTGAGAATGAGTGGATCTAATCCCTGACGGAGCATGGCCTTCAGAGCTGGTTCATTCCATCCACTCCCGGCAGCAAGATTACAGAACTTGAGAGTGTATTCAGACCCATTGCAACAAGGTAGGCAGACTTAGCAATTGCCTAGGGCCCCAGCCCTCGAAGGGCCCCCGCTGCCGAACGACTGGTTATGTATTCAATAGCAATGACAACTTTTTGAGCGCGGCAGTGCAGCGCCTAATGACACTTGTTGAAATACCCTAGTTCCAAGCAGTGTTGCCAGATTGGGCGGTTTTAAGTGCATTTTGGCGGGTTTTGAACATATTTTGGGCTGGAAAATGTCACCGGTATCTGGCAACACTGGTTCCAAGGGGGGCCCCTTAATGCACAACAGCGCCTCCCTACATGCTTTGGCCAAAAAGTGCAATGACAGTCTGTTGTCAACCCCTCAATGCCCATCTCCGTCCAGTCAAGTGGTTGCAGAGCTCCGTGGCAAAAAAAACAAAACAAAATCAAATATGAAGCGAAATTACCCCTCAGGGAGCCAGAAGAGAAAGAAGAAAAGGGAAGAGGAAGACAGAAAAAACAAGACACTGGTAAGTGAGAATGTACACACTCATTAATACCAAGCGGGTCGACAAGCAAATTTGGTAGCTAGCTTATGTTAATGGTAGTTATCTTGTAGACAGTGTTTATAACAGTGATGTAAATGTTGTCATGCACAACAGGTTTACAAACTTGCAAGGACTGGCTAAAAATTCTAATATGTGCCACACAAATAGGTGAAAGACTGTGTCAACTTCTCCCAGATTAACTTATTGTGTTTATCAAAATGTCATAGTCAGAGTTAGTTTGGGACTATAACGTTGGGAATGGGGCATATTGGTGTAATATTGCCGCAGCTCAAGTCAGATTTTGCCCATGATTCTAGTTGTGTATTCTTAAATTTTTATGTGTTTTTCTATACCTTTTGCACTTTTCTGTGTGTGCTGGTTCTTATTAAGATTCTTGTTCATGTTTGTAATCATTTAATCACCATTTGAAGTTATTTCTACTTGTGTATATACTGTAAATATTTAGTGTTGTGTTACTTGCACATTTTATATTACTTTGTCTTATTTTTATATTTGATTTATATATATATATGTGTGTGTGTGTGTGTGTGTGTGTGTTTTGTCTATTCTTATGTTTAATTGGGTTTGATAATTATTTATAATAATGTAAAGAGTTCATTTATTAAGTAAAAATCGTAAGAATGATTACAATATGTGTGATGTTTATTTATTAAGTCTTCAGTGGGTAGGCGGCCATAAGGCCTTTCGTCGAGGGGGGGATAATTATGGGCCCCAGATCCCCCTTTGCCTAGGGCCCCCAAATAGCTTGAAACGGGCCTGAGTGTATTTGGCCATTTGTCTTTCCTCTTGCTGTATAGTCAGCAGCTTTTCACCAAATTCCATGCCTTCGGGCTGGTGGTCAAACACTCTCTTCAACATTTCAATAAAGCGCTCATAGGATGTTGTGAGCTTGCTGCCTTTCTCCTACACTGTGGTAGCCCACTGAAGTGCCTTACCAGTGAGCAGCTTGATGGATTGTGTGATTTGCTGATCTGTGGTGCCAGACTGTGCTGTGAAGAAGAGCAAGCATTGCAGTAGGAAGCCCTTGCATTCTGACACTTGTCCAGAGAATTTGTTTGGCTGAGGCACAAATGTAGATGGCCTTACACTGGAAGCTGAATGTGTTAGGAGGGCCTACGATACAGCAGCAGTGAGTTGGGATATGCAGATGTCAAGATCATTCAACATTTGTTGATGTTCTCCTAACAAATGTCCTTGCACAGAAAGAGCAGTTTGCTTCACCTCCTTTGTTGTGTCCATGATTCTGTGAAGTATCCTGTCAGAATTGTAGGCACTTACAGAGGCAGTCGCAGGAGAGAGCAGGTGTGTCACAAACTGGTAGCCAGTTTGCGCAGGGGTCGAGCACTGTGCAGACAAATGTTGTAGAGTAGATGAGGGATCAGAGTTGAGAACTAGTAGAAACTATGGTCAAAGTCCTAGGAAGTCAAAACAGGAAACAAGCAGCTTGGTATGGTCAGGTACTAATACACTAAGCAATACTTCGCACTGATTGTGTGGAGTTTGCATGTTCTCCCCGTGTCTGTGTGGGTTTCCTCTGGGTGCTCCGGTTTCCCCCACAGATCGAAGACATGCAAGTTAAGTTAACATGGGGTGGCATTGAGCAAAGCACCTAATCCCCAGCTACTCCCCGGGCGCTGTAGCATGCCTGCGCCACTGCTCTGGTTATATGTGTGTGCTCATTGCTCACATGTGTGCATGTGTGTGATGAATTAAATGCAGAGAGGAAATTCACTCTGGTTAAGTGTACAAGTGATCAATAAAATTATTCTTCTTGGCTGAGGATGATGTGGCATTTGGGAGTTGTAGTCTGTGGTCGCCATGTTTAGAGGCTGCCATGAACTCTGGTCACTAGCGCCATTAGTGACAGATTACTAATTTAATAAACTAGGCTGCAAGTTACTGTTTATTTGGAAAAGTCCTTTATATATGTTTTGATGGCTGTATAGCCCAATTATTCAATTCAAAAAGTAACGGTACAGCACTTCTCACAACCATATGTATAACAGTTAAATGTTTGCTCTTGTATTTATGTATGTGAAGTGAAAAAAAAATCCAACAAGGTGATTGGGTCAAATGACGGAGTAAAGGACTATAACAAAAATTTATTATTAAAAGTTAAATATTAAGACATAATTGCCCAAATTATTCGTCATTTTATTAACTCCAGGCAACTTTCATTAGTAAATGCTACTTGTTGTACCAGACTTTTCTTTTAAAATAAGGTCCAGAGATATTGTGATTTGTTCACATTCTCTTTTGTGAAGTCTGAAATTGTGGTACTTTTATATACACCCCACTATATTATGGATGCAATAACACACATTTGTATGTGTGTGTGTGTGTGTGTGTGTGTGTGTGTGTGCTCTGTTGGTATATGGGATGCAAATCTAAAATATGGATGGAATTAAATATCAATAATAGTAACAATAAAAATATCACATAATGACATTAATTCAAAGGGAATGGGAAAGTGGGGTGATGATTATACAATCCAGATGGTTTTGTCTTGGTAAAAAACATATTTTGAGTCACCTTCTTCCTCATGCAGATCAAGCTTGCTCCCTCACTAGCTGTCAATAAGAATGTTCCTAATGAGCAGTCTGTAAGAAGTTAGGACGTGGTGGGCTGCCACTCAAAGCGAAGATGATGTTTGATGATGGCAGTAGGATAGAAGAGGGGAAGCATAAACGCCACGAATGACATCTGAAACGGAAATGTTCTGACTTCACTTGTCACTAGGAGGCTGCATTTAATTGGTCTTTGCATGATGATCCACCAGGGAGGTCGGTCCCCGAGGATACAATCAAACTGGAGGAAGTGGTGCTTAGATATAACTGAGTCACACACATGCGCACACATGCACGCATGCACGCACACATAGTTCCTCTTGATCTCCTACACAGATTCACATAAACTATATAAATCTTGGATGACAGATACAAATGAAAGTTATCTTTTTACTTAAAAGAAACTTGATATCAATCAAAATTCATACAGTATGTATTATAAAATGAGTTCAGGACCACTTATACCATAGCACCTTTCCTCTGCTTTAGTATGTTGCCATTACAGAATTTACACTTCAGTTCTTCCTGACACTGAAGTGACTTTTGAGACCTTAAATATAAAAGTATCAACTGTAATTCTGTCAATTTCAGTTTCTTTTACTATAATTGTATAGATTTCATAATATTTCACATGACTCAGGTCGCATGAAAAGATGGACTAAAGGCTAGGGTTAGAGGTGGGGTTTTAGAGGTCATTCTTATGGCTTCGTGCAGATGAAATTGAATGAAATCTAAACACACTCTGTAACCCTTTCTATGAAGTCTTTGTAAGTTGCTAATGATTTCCATGTATGCATTGTTATAAAATAATAAAGACTCTTCAGCCCAAATAATCTCATCTCATCTCATTATCTCTAGCTGCTTTATCCTTCTACAGGGTCGCAGGCAAGCTGGAGCCTATCCCAGTTGACTACGGGCAAAAGGCGGGGTACACCCTGGACAAGTCGCCAGGTCATCACAGGGCTGACACATAGACACAGACAACCATTCACACTCACATTCACACCTACGGTCAATTTAGAGTCACCAGTTAACCTAACCTGCATGTCTTTGGACTGTGGAGGAAACCAGAGCACCCGGAGGAAACCCACACAGACACGGGGAGAACATGCAAACTCCACACAGAAAGGCCCTCGCCGGCCATGGGGCTCGAACCCAGACCTTCTTGCTGTGAGGCAACAGCGCTAACCACTACACCACCGTGCCGCCCCGCCCAAATAATCTGTTGTGAGTAATTATTTCTACAGTGATGTTGTAATGCTAGTTGTGATGTTGTAATGCTAGCATTCATTATAATGCTATGCAGTGTAGTGCAAACACCACTATTATAACTAGTAATTACCTGTGGATAATTATAAAGTAACTGCAATATTTATTAACAATTAAAAATATCAAGATCAGTGAAGGACTGGAGACCAGAGGTTTAAGTTGAGATACAGTTAGGTCCATATATATTTGGACACTGACACAAATTTTGTTTTTTTACCTGTTTACTGAAACATATATTCAAGTTATAGTTATATAATGGACATAAAGTCCAGACTTTCAGCTTTCATTTGAGGGTATCCACATTAAAATTGGATGAAGGGTTTAGGAGTTTCAGCTCCTTAACCTGTGCCACCCCGTTTTTAAAGGGACCAAAAGTAATTGGACAATTGACTCAAAGGCTATTTCATGGGCAGGTGTGGGCAATTCCTTCGTTATGTCATTCTCAGTTAAGCAGATAAAAGGCCTGGAGTTGATTTGAGGTGTGGTGCTTGCATTTGGAAGATTTTGCTGTGAAGAAAACATGCGGTCAAAGGAGCTCTCCATGCAGGTGAAACAAGCCATCCTTAAGCTGCGAAAACAGAAAAAAAACATCTGAGCAATTGCTACAATATTAAGAGTGGCAAAATCTACAGTTTGGTACATCCTGAGAAAGAAAGAAAGCACTGGTGAACTCATCAATGCAAAAAGACCTGGACGCCCACAGAAGACAACAGTGGTGGATGATCGCAGAATAATTTCCATGGTGAAGAGAAACCCCTTCACAACAGCCAACCAAGTGAACAACACTCTCCAGGAGGTAGGCGTATCAATATCCAAATCTACCATAAAGAAAAAACTGCAAGAAAGTAAATACAGAGGGTTCACTGCACGGTGCAAGCCACTCATAAGCCTCAAGAATAAAAAGGCTAGATTGGACTTTGCTAAAAAAACATCTAAAAAAGCCAGCACAGTTCTGGAAGAACATTCTTTGGACAGATGAAACCAAGATCAACCTCTACCAGAAAGATGGCAAGAAAAAAGTATGGTGAAGGCGTGGTACAGCTCATGATTCAAAGCATACCACATCATCTGTAAAACACGGTGGAGGCAGTGTGATGGCTTGGGCATGCATGGCTGCTAGTGGCACTGGGTCACTAGTGTTTATTGATGATGTGACACAGGACAGAAGCAGCCGGATGAATTCTGAGGTATTCAGAGACATACTGTGTGCTCAAATCCAGCCAAATGCAGCCAAACTGATTGGTTGGCGTTTCATAATACAGATGGGCAGTGACCCAAAACATAAAGCCAAAGCAACCCAGGAGTTTATTAAAGCAAAGAAGTGGAATATTTTTGAATGGCCAAGTCAGTCACCTGATCTCAACCCAATTGAGCATGCATTTCACTTGTTAAAGACTAAACTTCAGACAGAAAGGCCCACAAACAAACAGCAACTGAAAACCACTGCAGTAAAGGCCTGGCAAAGCATTAAAAAGGAGGAAACACCGTCTGGTGATGTCCATGAGTTCAAGACTTCAGGCAGTCATTGCCAACAAAGGGTTTTCAACCAAGTATTAGAAATGAACATTTTATTTACAATTATTTAATTTGTCGAATTACTTTTGATCCCCTGAAATGAAGGGATTGTGTTTAAAAAATGCTTTAGTTCCTCACATTTTTATGCAATCATTTTGTTCAAACCACTGAATTAAAGCTGAAAGTCTAAACTTCAACTGCATCTGAATTGTTTTGTTCAAAATTCATTGTGGTAATGTAAAGAACCAAAATTAGAAAAATGTTGTCTCTGTCCAAATATTTATGGCCCTAACTGTACATAAAAGGTAGGGTGAACACGTTGCATGGTGAGTGGTAATGCCAGTCTAACAGAACATGGGTTGATTACCTTCTTGATGAGGAAGGGTCCAAGGAACCTGGGTGCTAGCTTGTGAGAGACGGTCTTAAGTGGCAGGTGGCACGTGGAGACCATAACTCGTTGACCTACTCTGTAGGTGGGTGCCTTGGAGCGACATTTGTCGGCCTGCTTCTTGGATGTGAGTGCAGAGCGAATGAGTCTTCTCCGGGCCAATGCCCACGTCCTCCTGCAGCGGCATAAAAAAAGCTGGGCTGAGGGTATGGCGACATCCTCCTCTTGGCTGGGGAACAGTGGTGGTTGGTAACCTAGTGAGCACTGGAATGGAGAGAGACCTGTGGCAGAGAAAGGGAGAGTGTTATGGGCATATTCGATCCAGGGTAGGTACTTGCTCCAAGAACTGGCATCTCTGGACGCCATGCACCTGAGTGCAACCTCCAAAGCCTGGTTTGCCTGTTCTACCTGGCCGTTGGTCTGTGGGTGGAAGCCTGAGGAGAGACTACAGGCGGCCCTGATGAGTTTGCAGAAGGCTCTCCAGAACTGTGCAGTGAACTGAGGACCCCGGTCAGAAACAATGTCGGTAGGCAGACCATGTAGGCGGAAAACGTGGTGGACGAGTAGTTCTGCCATCTCTTTGGCCGAGGGGAGCTTGGGCAGAGGAATGAAAAACGGTCAATAACAGTGAGGATGCATTTGTTGCCACCTGAGTTGGGGAGTCCTGTGATGAATTCCAGGGTGATGTGAGACCAAGGTTGATGCGGAGTTGGAAGGGGTCTTAGTAAGCTGGCAGGGGGTCGATTGGCTGTCTTGTTCTGGGAGCATGTGTCGCAGGCTGCCACGAACTCCTGGATGTCCTCCTTGATGGATGGCCATCAAAAGTGCTGCTGGATGAGAGCCAGGGTTTGGGTGGCTCCCGGATGACAGGCCAGCTTGAAGCCATGACCCCACTGCAGTACCTGGGTTTGCACAGGACCGGAAACAAACAGATGGTTACGAGGAATGTTGTTGGAGTTATCTTCACTGGTGTCCTGCTCCAGGGCCTTCTGCACGAGCTTCTCAACCTCTAGAATGGCGGCTCCCACCAGGCAGCGTGGAGGAAGGATGCTCTCGGGTGGCTTGGACTCCTCTTGGTGGGAAGAGAACATCCTGGAGAGGGCATCAGGTTTGCCATTCTTGGAGCCTGGGTGGTAGGAGAGCATGAAGTTGAACCAGGAGAAGGAGAGAGACCAACAGATTTGACGGGAATTGAGATGTTTGGCGGACTTGAGGTACTCCAGGTTTTTATGGTCGGTCCAGACTAGGAAGGGGAGATCGGACTCCTCAAGCCAGTGCCTCCACTCCTCCAAGGCTAGTTTCACGGCCAGTAGTTCTCGGTCGCCGATGTTGTAGTTCCGTTTGGCTGGGGATAGCTGGCGGGAGAAGGAGCATGGGTTGACCTTGTTGTCGTTGGCCCTCTGGGATAGGATGGCTCTGACCCCTGACTCAGAGGCATTGACCTCGATGATAAACTGCTTGGTTGAATTGGGTATGGTGAGAATGGGTGCTGTGGTAAACCTGCGCTTGAGACTGGAAAAGGCTTTATCTGCTTCCTCCCCCCAGTTCAGGCAGGAGGAAAAGCAGGAGGGACTCCAGCCTAAGATGGTGTGGTCAGTCCAGTTTAAGTGGGAGTTGTGCTGCATCAACCAGGGTAGTCCAAGAATAACGGGAACATGAGGGTTGTTCATGACGTGAAGTTCCATCATTTCAGAGTGATTGCCTGAAATCCTTAGGGTGAGCGGGGTGGTGAGGTGAGTGATGGTGGTCAAGCCAGTGCCATTGAGTGTCAGGATGGTGAGAGGAACCTCGAGGGCGAGTAACGGGATTCCGAGATCCTTGGCAGTGGCGAAGCAGATCAGGTTCCTGTCCACCCCCAAGTTGACAAGTGCCTGAAGATGGTGATGCTGGTTGTTGAGAGTGATGATAATGGGGAGCAACGGTCGGTCAGCAGGGGACTGGTTCCAAGCATTGCCCACCAGGGCCCCTCGATTCACTGGTGGGCTTGTCCTTTTAGCAGGCAGGCTTGGCAGATGTGTCCCTGCTGACTGCAGTAGAAGCAAGCCCCCGTGCTCCGTCAGCACAGTTGTTCCTCCGTTGACACCCGTACCCGATCTACCTGCATGGGTTCGATGGACGAGGCGGGAGGTAGAGGGAGTTGAAGTTGAGGTGGTTCCTCTCTCTCCTCCGTTGTTGAACCCTAGTGTCAATATGATTGGCAAGGTCCCTCAGCCTGGAGAGGTCCGACGGCAGTTCCCGAGAGACAAGTTCGTCCTTAATGGCATCGGACAGGCCATGTAAGAACTCGTCGACCAGGGCACTCTCGTTCCAACCGCATGACACTGCCAACGTCCGGAACTCGATGGCATAATCTGAGGTAGATCGGGACCCCTGCCACAGTTCCATGAGCTCTCTTGCTACCTCCTGGCCGGACTGAGAGCAATCGAATGTTTGCCTCATTTCCTCAGAGAATTCATTGAAGCTGGAACAACAGGGCGCATCGGCGTCCCAGACTGCTGTTCCCCATTCCCTGGCCTTGCCGGTGAGGAGCATGATGGTATAGGCTACCCAGGAGCGTTCTGTGGGAAAGCCAGAGGTTGAAGCTCCAAGATCAGTGAACACTGTGACAAAAAAGATCTGCAGGTACTTGGTTCTCCACTGTAGGGCTGAGGCGAAGGGAGTCTTGGTTCGTGGAGAGTGGCGGTGGCGGGAGGTGAAGAAAGAGATGGCTGGGCAGGGGTAGGCACAGCTTGGGAGTGCTGAAGTTGTGTGGCTAGGAGGTTGAGTGAATTGGACAGGGTAGCCAGGTTCTGGGTGATATGCTTGAGTTCCTGTTGGTGGGTCCCAAGGAGGGCTCCTTGCTGCTGCATAGCCGTTCTCAGATGGTTCAGTTTCACTGGATCCATGTTGGCCAGAATGTACTGTTATGAGTGGCGAGATGTGGTGAGTTTGGATCCAAAAGCAGAACACAGACCAGAAAATCCAATAAATAAAAAATGATTTAATTGAAGTCAAAGAGTAAACAAACAAAAATAGCAAAATAATCCAGACAAAAAACGAGGCAGGGTGGCACGATGGTGTAGTGGTTAGTGCTGTCGCCTCACAGCAAGAAGGTCTGGGTTCGAGCCTCATGGCCGGCGAGGGCCTTTCTGTGTGGAGTTTGCATGTTCTCCCCGTGTCCGCATGGGTTTCCTCCGGGTGCTCCGGTTTCCCCCACAGTCCAAAGACATGCAGGTTAGGTTAACTGGTGACTCTAAATTGACCGTAGGTGTGAGTGTGAATGGTTGTCTGTGTCTATGTGTCAGCCCTGTGATGACCTGGCGACTTGTCCAGGGTGTACCCTGCCTTTCGCCCATAGTCAGCTGGGATAGGCTCCAGCTTGCCTGCGACCCTGTAGAACAGGATAAAGTGGCTAGAGATAATGAGATGAGATGGGAATGAAAAAACGAGGCAGGCAAGGACAAAAATGCTAGCATGAAAAAACATGAAAAATAGTCCTGACAAAAAATTGGAGACAAAAAACGTAGCACAAAAAACATGAAAAAATGACAAGATGTGAGTGCAAAAAACTGTGGCAATGAACAGGCAAAACAGAGAGCAAAAATCCAAGAAGCAATAAGGGTGCAGAGACAACATGAAAAGCCAACAGGACGTTCTGGAAAAGTCCCCTTCTGAGAACGGCATTTAAATACACAGCATAGAAAACCAGGAAGTGAATACAGGCCAGATGGAAGTCCCGTCCCGGATCCAGATTAGCGCTGAACTGGGAGATAATAAATCTCTGGAGTGGATGTCTGGGGCAGAGCATGACAATGCGACTCAGTGCATGGAGGTTTGCCCTCAGGTCAAGAACGTATTGAATTTCATTTTTCCTTTCAGAAGGCCCCTCCTCACAATTTTCTCTAATGATGTCTAAGACACCACAGGGCTTGCACCCATACAGCAATTCAAATGGGGAAAACCCAGTGGCAGCTTGTGGGACCTCATGCACTGCAAACAACAGAAGGTATAGCCACTGTCCCAGTTTTTAGCGTCCTTGGTGAATCATCTACCAAAATTCACATTACAATTATGGATTTGACCAGGTTCTATGCACACCAGGGCTTTGAACCAGAATTTTTTTTCCTATTGGTTCGTTCTGAACAGAAACTGAATTTTAACGTTTCCGGTTTTGGGTTCCACCATTAAATAGACGTTCCCGAACTGGTTAGAACAAAAAAATTTCATTCCCAGAACGGTTAATTACGTTCCCTGCCAGCTGTTTAACAAATGGCTATAAAATTATGTCTCTGTCTCATCCAGCTTAAGCCAAATGTAGGCTAATTCTATTACAACCTTCATTAAATAAGACAAGAAATAATTCAAAACAATTATTATTTCAAATGTTGGCGATTTGGATTCTCAGTATGTCTTCCCATCTACACAAACAGAAAAAGTGCCAAAAATGAAAGATAATTTGTTTAGTGTGTTACCAAAGGCTAGTCAGGCCCTATGCATTGATAGGCTAACAGAGGTTAACGTCATTTAATGTTCGCGAGCCTCTTATTAACGTGGACAAATATATTGGTATCGTGTTTGAAATTGACGTTTGTGAATAACGATAGACTGCAATATTTACCTCTTATTTAAGATGTGGAGACGTGATAGTAGTCCACCCTCCCGCTCTGTCCATTCAGTCAGTGAACGTCACACAGGAAGTGAACCCCAGCGGGTCATAGAAACTTGCGCAGGAGAAGAATGACTTTTTTATTTGTAGGCTACAGAAACTTTGAGGAACGAAATAAAAACCGGTATTAACCGGTTACCATTATTTTTAATAAGCGTTTCTGTTCCGGAACATAAAAAATAATAAAGTTTCTGGTTTCGTTTCTGTTCCATGTGAAATAGAAAAAGTTTCCGGTTTTCGTTTTCGTTCCTTGAACCGGTTCAAAGCCCTGATGCGCGCGCGCGCACGCACGCACGCACGCACACACAAAATCAGCCATTACATTAGCTTAATATTAAGAATATTAATAACTTAGTATTAAGAATTAAGAAATTAAGAATGGCTTAAAAATCTCATCTCATCTCATTATCTCTAGCCGCTTTATCCTTCTACAGGGTCGCAGGCAAGCTGGAGCCTATCCCAGCTGACTACGGGCGAAAGGCGGGGTACACCCTGGACAAGTCGCCAGGTCATCACAGGGCTGACACATAGACACAGACAACCATTCACACTCACATTCACACCTATGGTCAATTTAGAGTCACCAGTTAACCTAACCTGCATGTCTTTGGACTGTGGGGGAAACCGGAGCACCCGGAGGAAACCCACGCGGACACGGGGAGAACATGCAAACTCCACACAGAAAGGCCCTCGCCGGCCCCGGGGCTCGAACCCAGGACCTTCTTGCTGTGAGGCGACAGCGCTAACCACTGCACCACCATGCCGCCTGGCTTAAAAATGAATAGCTTAATTCAATAGAAATGGAAATGATACTGTAATGGAAAGTCAGGGAAAACATTTCATAAACACATATGAACTTATGAATCATGTTTTTAAGTGTTTGGCTAAATCGTTCGACCAGCCCATCCATTTGCAGATGATAAACACTAGTATGAATTGATTTAATACCTGATAATTTGTACAATTTGTGCAGTGTGCGTGACATAAAAGTAGTGCCTTGATAAGTCAGGATTTCTTTTGGAATCCACAACACTGTGTGCTGAAATATTGCAAAGGGGCACTGCTTCTGGGTATCGATTTCATAATCCACTATGACTAATACAAAGTGAAACCTGCGTGCAGATTGATCTAATGGCCCAATGAGATCCATGCCAATTCTTCTGAAGGGGATCTCAGTTAATGGTAATGGACACCTGTGCAAACAGGCAAGGGTAATAATAATAATAATAAATAATAATAATAATAATAATAATAATAAGTTTAATTTATATAGCGCCTTTCAATAAACCCAAGGACGCTTTACAATAATAGACAAATAAATAAATAAAAAATAAAGGGGAAAAAATAATAAATAAATGAATAAATAATAAAAAGTCCACCAAGTAGGGGTCAGGATGTAATTCCCATGGTGTAGCAGCCACAGTCCCACCGAAAGGCGCATGAAAACGAGTCCCAAGTCTCCAGCACAGCCGCCGCAACGCCGCCAGCCACATCGCCCGAACACCACACCGTGGATCCACAAAGCGAGCAGAGAAGCTCCGCCACGCAGAGCGCTGGTGTGTCCCAAACCCCCTGCACAGCCGCCGCGACGCCACCGAGCAACATCGCTCGGAACATCACGCCAAGCATTAAAGCGCAGAGCACTGGACAACCACGAATGTTAAATGAGCAACGAGCTCACTGCAGTCCACAGCTGGGAGCGCAGGCATCGCCCACAGCAAACCAAGGCCTGGAGGGAACGATGGTGTAGTGGTTAGTGCTGTCACGTTAGTTAGTGCCCAAAACTGCCCAAAACTGGGTCCAGAGCTACACCACAACCGGCGGACAAAACACTCAAACATCAAACTACACAAACACACAAAGAAAAAATAAATAAATAAAAATTGAAAAAGAAAGAAAATAAAAATAAAATACAAAAAGCTCTGGTGAGAAGCGGCAGCCAGAATGCAGGGTAGGCAGAGACAAAAAGCAAAATCCAAAACATCAGTCAAAGTCCAGAACAATAATCATGCAAATAGAAAGCTTGGTATGAACATACATGCATGTACTCAGTGATACTTTGCAATGAGTGTGTGTGCGTATAGTATATTTATAGCGGTCAGTGATGCGGAAGTAACAAGAACCAGGTGAGAGTATTTACTCAATATTCCAGAGATTCAGCGCGAAGTGCAGTGGCCATGTGGGAAGACTGCTGCACATTCTCGGAAGTGGAGTTTGGGGTATGAGTTGATATGACATGTAGGTGTTGAACAGACATGCTACATATAGGGATGGGGAGGAGAATGAAAGAAAGGGGGAAAGTGTACTGATTGTAATATTAATTTAAATAATTCAAATGCAAAACCCAATCTTTCTGGTTTCTCTGTATGGTGCTCGTATCAGTGGTGGCTGGTACTAAAAAAAATTGTGGGGGTGCAGTATTGGGGCAGAGTTATTGTAGATTTGAAATTTATTAGTTTTTATTAAATCTTTCAGTTTGGTTTTTCATTTCAATCTAGTTTTAGGAGGGCATAAGCAGTTTTAGTTTTTTTTTATTTTTGAAGGATTAAGAGCTAGTTTTAGTTGAGTTTTTATTTAGTTTGTCTTAAGAGATATTCACATTATGAGAAAAGCCTTTATTTAAAGAAGCCAAAAAAAGGTAGGATGAAAGAATGCATGCCATTAAATATGAGCTACAAAATCTACATGATCACATTCTTCATCATCATCAATCCAGCTAGCCAGCTCCATTTGTCTTAACAAGAGTGGGAGAATTCTCGACTGTAAACCCATCCCCTAATCACTTGCTTCTTAATGTTTAAATTGGGCTGGTCCAGTCCAAGTTCCTTTATTCTCTTTTTTTAAAAGGATGTAAAAGAGTGTTTCTGTAAAGAAATAACAGAATTTTATTTCTCCGCGTGTCCACTTGAACTTGCCATCTTGTGAAAGCTCTGGTCTAAGGAGTAGCAGTGAGTGATTGCTGCAAATATGAAGGTCCATAGAAAACTGTGCAAGCATGTGAAAAAAAAAACCTTAAAAACAATTCCAGTTGGCTGCTAATAAAAGAAAGTGTGCCTGGAGCACATTTTGTTGAACCCCAGGCCAAATCTTGAACCCACCAAATAAAATACAGCTTCAGGTCACCTGCTGTCCAAATGTTTGTGTAGCCACATACACACTCATTTGGCCGGCTTCAGTGATAGCACTGAAAACTTGAATTCGGAGCAGCTTCCAAACATGGCCACTCCAGACTACACTTCACAAGCACCACAGTGCCCCTCATCTCCAGAATTCTCCGGAAATGCCCGCTTCAACTATGTCTTCAGATTGCTGTATTGGATTTGGTTACCAGTTTGCGATGCATCCGCTCTCACTGCGCTTGCCTCCATAAGTGCCTGCACCCGGACAGGATACTTTGCCAGCAATGGATGCAGCAGAAGAAGCAAAGCAAACTGCTCTCAGTACTCAGGGGCGATTGTAAGGAGAACATCAGCAAATGTTTAGTGAACTTAACACCAGAATGTTGAAGTTAACAGCTGTTGTTTCACAGGCCATCCTGACATGCCCCTCATCCTCCACTGGTGCAGCCCTGATGGTTCCTCGACCTGAAAAATACTCTGGAGAAGTTTCAGACTGTAAAGGGTCTCTTCTTCAGTGTTCATTATATTTCATGGACCTCACTAGAGCTACCTCCTAGGACCGATTTATCAAACTGCTTAAGCGAATTTTTCAATCATCAGGCAAAGGGTGTTGAAGTAGGTGAGAAACTGCTCACCATTAGACAGGGAGAAAGGAGAGTGGCTGAATATGCTCTGGAATTCTGCACGCTGGCGGCCGGAAGTGGCTGGAATGAGCCCACTTTCAAGGCCACCTTTTGCCAGTATCTGTGCCCTGAAGTGCTCACTGAACTGGCATGCCATAATGAGCAACTCACTCTCGACTCCCTCATTGACCTGGCCATCTGCCTAGACCACCTTCTTCATAACCAGCCCTCATTACAACCACCTTGTGGGAGACCGAGCGGCAAGCAGAGAGAGACAGTACTTCCAAATCCAATTTCAAATTTATTTTTTTTTCCAAAAGTTTTAAACGTCCAAACAACAAAAGAAAATAAAAACCAAATTCAACTAAAATAGTTCTAGGCCTATAAAAAAGGTCAACATAAGAGAACTTAAAGTAAATTAAGGAGCTAAACAAAACGTGACTGAACTCAAAAAAACTGACTCTCCAAATGAAACACTGAAGGGATACATATACCTGGCTGGCCAGCCCATGGAGACACACAGGGAAGACAAAGACCAACCACAGTCAACAACACTCCTCCGACACGGACAAAGGCCAGCCAAAAACAAAGACAAAGGTAAATAAACATAATTTTCTAAATCAAAATAATTATATTTAACGTCAATAACAAATAAACAATATAATTCCAACAACACTGCACTTCCTATTCCCCCATGACGTTCCCAAGGAGTTGGACCACGCCACCGGACTCTTAACGTGAAGCGGTACCAACAGGAAGCCCTTTGCCCGGATGACGCCAGGAGGAAGTTGGGAGCCGCAGCTGCTTCACACCAGGGATTTCTCCACCAACACCACGATAACTTAAATAAACTCAGAAACACAAAATGTAAGTAACGGAACTCAAAAGAACAATTATGTGCATGTAGCTGTAACTTAAGTATGAACCACTAAATAAAATGTAAACTAAGACATCGGTGTTGCGTGCTAATTGTTTGTTTAATGTCTCGCATGTATGTTATGTAAAGTATGCCAGATAGTTGTGATGGTAACTGAATAAAACAGTGTGTAATGTTAAATGGGAGTCAAATAAATGATAACTAAATGTGCAAAAATGTAACAAAACAAAGGAAATATAGTGCAAGGGAGAGTGCAACTACAGCGCCTTGCCTTTTAACAATGTGTGGCTGCAGGGCCGCCCGTCACATCCTCCCCCCCTTCTGAAGTGACGCTGGAACAGCGAGAAAGGTAGTCTGCAGTCACGTTGACCGGACCCGGGACATGACGAATGGTGAAGCTAAAGGGCTGCATGGCCAGGTACCAGCGGGTGACTCTGCTGTTTGTGTCCTTCATCTTCTGCATCCAGGCCAGAGCCTTGTGGTCCGTCTCCAGGATGAACTGCCGTCCAAGAAGGTAATATCTAAGGGAGTCCAGAGCCCATTTGACAGCTAAACATTCCTTTTCTATTGTTGAATAGCGTGACTCACGTGGAAACAGCTTCCTGCTTATAAAAGCAATGGGACGACGGTCATCCAGTGGTCCCTGGAGCAAGACTGCACCAAGCCCCCTTTCCGATGCATCTGTTTGCAGCACAAACTCCTGCTCAAAGTCTGGACTGAAAAGAACAGGAGTGTTACTCAGAGCTTGCTGTAGATCATGGAAAGCGGCCTGTGTTTCTGGGGTCCACCGCACCTGAACGGGGCACCGGGAACCCACCATGTCAGTCAGCACGGCAGCTCTAGAGGAAAAATTGGGGATGAAGCGGTTATAAAAGCCAGCCATACCAAGGAAGGATCTCAGCTGTTTTTTGGTTCGAGGCAGAGGGCAGTTGTTAATGGCTTCCACCTTGGCTACCTGGGGCCTGACCTGGCCATTTCCTATGACAAAGCCAAGGTATTCAATTTCTGCTTTGGAAAAAGAGCATTTACCAGGATTGATGGTCAGCCCCGCTTCCCGGAGCCGTGTGAAGACAGTCTGCAGATGTTCCAGATGTTGCTCCCAGGACTCACTGTAAATCACAACATCATCAAGATAAGCCCCCGCAAACTCTGACAAGCCATTCAATACCTGATCCATTAGTCTTTGGAATGAGGCAGGTGCCCCATGAAGGCCAAATGGAAGGACTTTGAATTGGAAAAGGCCCCATGGTGTTCGGAACGCTGTCAGCTCGCAGGATCTTTTAGTGAGCGCTATCTGCCAATAGCCTTTGCTGAGGTCGATGGTGGTTAGATAGCGGGCTTTCCCAAGGCGGTCGATCAGTTCGTCAATCCTGGGTGTTGGGTAAGAATCAAACTTGGAGACCGAGTTAAGATAACGAAAGTCAATGCAAAACCGAATTGAGCCATCTTTCTTTGGCACTAACACCACTGGGTGGCACCACTCACTCTTGGATGGCTCGATGATGCCGAGGGAAAGCATCTGGTCCACTTCCTCCTTCAGGGGACCCAACAGCCGCTCAGGAACACGATAGCTCATGCGTCGCACTGAAGCATCTTGCTTAAGGACAATATCATGAGACACAACATGTGACAGTCCAGGCACTTCAGAAAAAACATCGGGACTACATAGAGCTCTCACCTCCTGCTGTTTGTCTTCCGACAGGTGCTGAAGGTCCAGGTCCAATGACACCATCTGGGGTAAGTATTGTTCTTCATCATCATCTTCTTCCACCACTCGTCTGATGAACATTGACTTTGCTTCTTTTCCAGGTCTAGACACCCATTCTTTCAACAGATTGACATGCAGGACTCTACTGGATTGACACTGCCCTGGGACTGAGACATGGTAAGTAGTAGGCCCAATCTTTTCTTGGACCACATATGGCCCTTGCCACTTAGCGAGTAGCTTGCTCTCATTACTAGGTAGCATAACCAGGACCTTCTGACCTGGTGCAAAGCTGCGCTGGCGAGCTGTTCGATCATACCAGGCCTTCTGTCCTTGCTGTGCTTGGGCCATGTGCTCCTGTGCCAGGGTGGACATCTTCTGCAGTCTCTCACGCATCTGCAAGACATAAGCAGCAACATTAACAGGCTCCCCCCTCCCCTCATCTCCCTCCCAGATTTCTTTTAGGAGTGATAGGGGCCCCCTAACCTCATATCCATACAAAAGCTCAAAAGGAGTAAAGCCGGTCGAGGCCTGGGGTACTTCCCTGTAAGCAAAGAGGAGGAAGGGTAGCCATTGGTCCCAATCAGAAGCCGTCTCATTGACAAACTTCCTCAACATTTGCTTCAGAGTCTGATTGAAGCGTTCAGTGAGACCATCTGTTTGGGGATGGTAGGGTGTCGTTCGAAGGCTCCTAATGCCCAGGAGCTGGTACACTTGCTTCAGTAAGGTGGACATGAAATTTGTGCCTTGATCCGTTAGAATCTCTTTTGGAAATCCAACGCGAGAAAAGAATTGCACTAGACAAGATGCCACATGTCTCGCCTTCACTGACTTCAGGGGGAAGACCTCTGGGTATCTCGTGGCATAGTCAGTAATCACCAACATGAAGCGATTCCCAGAGCTGCTCTTCTCCACCGGGCCCACAATGTCCATCCCCAAGTGTTCAAATGGTGTAGTGATGAGGGGTAATGGCTGCAGAGGTACTTTACAGAGAGCTCTCAAGGCAGTCTTTTGACATTCAGGGCAGCTTTTGCACAGCCGCTCCACATCAGCTCTCATTCCAGGCCAGAAGAAGTGCTTGCCGATGCGAGCTCTGGTCTTGTGTTTGCCCAGGTGGCCAGCCCAGGGAATAGCATGTCCCAAGCCTAGCACCAGCTCACGGACTTCTTTTGGCACTACCAGCCGTTCCACATTACCCTGACGCTGATAAAGCACCCCCTTCTTCAGCACAAACTGCTCCTTTCCAACCTCTGTGTCCTCTATAGACTCCGCCATCCGGAACATCTCACCCAGGCCAGGATCTTCTCTTTGTTTCTTGCCAATGTCACCAGGCAGTTGCACATCAACTGGAGGTTCCGGAATTCCCCTCACAGTGGATTGCTCTGGCATTCCAGCCAACTTCTCCCTCCTCTTCTGTCGGCATGATTTTCGTGGCTTCCCAGGCAGTACCTCGATGTCTGCATTGAAAAAGGGGAGGGCACTTAGAGTGGGAGATGGGTCTTCCACCAACTTGGCTTGGGAGCGGGTGACGACAGAGTTGCAGGTTGCCATTGGCTGCAGCAGATCCAGCAACACAGGAAAATCACAGCCCAGAATGACATCATAAGGTAAGTTTCCTGCCACTCCAACAGTTATCAGGTACATTTGTTCTTGTACTTTTATGTAGACATCAGCAGTTGGTATAGGTTTCTCATCTCCATGGACACATCGGATGGACACTGTGTCGAACCTGTTCACCTGGCTTGGCTGGACATAGTGTGGCTGGATGAGGGTCTGGTCACTACCCGTGTCAAGAAGAGCCTCTGCCGTCCTCCCATTCACCATGACTGACCTGAGCTGCAGGGACTGGTTGGTCACACCCAATGATGGTTCCTTCTTGGGTACGCAGCAGAGTTGAGTCAGCTTTGCTGGGTTCTTTGGGCAGGCTGGCTTTGCATGGCCCTCCTCTCCACACAGGTAGCAGATTAGTGGTCTTCTGCTCAGACCTGAGCCATAAAACCTGTTTTGAGGCCTACCAGCACGCACAGATGGTCTTGAAGGGGGACTGTGTTGAGTTGGTCTCTGGGCATCTCGGCCGTTCTTCCAGGACAAGAAGCTCCAGGGCTGATCTTTCCTCCTAGCAGACACGTATGTGGAAGCCAGTGTAGCAGCCTCCGAGGCAGACTTTGGGCCATGCTCCTTCAGCCAAACTTGCAGATCCAGGGCTACCATATGTAGGTATTGCTCAAGGATTATCTGCTCACCAACTTCCTCTACACTTTTCTTTTGAGGCAGAATCCACTTGTTATAGAGTTCTTTAAGCCGGACGTAGAGCTCCTTGGGGCTTTCATCAGGGTCAACCTCAAGGCCACGGAACTTCAGCCTGTAAGATTCAGCGTTGACGTCATACTTTTCTAAAATGGCTGCCTTTACCTTGCTGTAGTCTTCCGAGTCACAGACGTCCATGTGCACGTAAGCACCTCGGGCCTTGCCAGTCAGAAGAGGAATCAGATAAAAAGACCAGTCGGCTCTGGGCCACCGACAGGCTCTAGCGATTCTTTCAAATGCGATTAGAAAGTGTTCGATGTCGTCTTCGTCCGTTAGCTTCAATAACTTTGGGTGAAGAGTCCGACTGGGATGGTCTGACCTGTCCTGGTCTCCATGCCGACATGCAGTAGCAGTGTGATGATCCTCCTCCTCTTCTGAGGTGTCTGACCACTGGTGGTGGGCCTGCCTCCAAGGTGCTGACAAGGGCTGTTGGTAGTTGGCCCACTGCTTTCCCTTTGACTTCCCTGCTTCTGGCTTGCACTTCTGGTGTTCCTCTTGAGCTTTACCTGGGCCTGTGGTGGGTTGATCATGGAGGGTCTGGAATAGGTCTCAGAACTGATCTTGGAGGTCCTTGATGGTTCGCCACTGATAGTCTGGGTCCCTGTCCCTCCTTGCCTCCTGTTCCTTCTGCTGGGCCATATTTGCATGAAGAATGCCCACCAGGTCTGAGAGGGTTGGTTCACGGCTGCCATCGCTCGCCTCAGGGTCCTCTTGCTTCTCCCCAGTTCCACTGTTATTCTCTTCCTCCCCGGTCTCTGCGTGGTCTTGGGTCACTGTTGCTCCTAGTTCTTGTGCCCTTATCTGACCTCTCCCTCTTCCTCTTGAAGGCATCCCAGGGAGACAGGAAGTTGTTGGGGAAAAAAAAAAATAATAATAAGGAGGGAAAACTGTACTCTCTTACTGCTTGATCCCACTTCTGACACCATGTGTGGGAGACCGAGCAGCAAGCAGAGAGAGACAGTACTTCCAAATCCAATTTCAAATTTATTTTTTTTCCAAAAGTTTTAAACGTCCAAACAACAAAAGAAAATAAAAACCAAATTCAACTAAAATAGTTCTAGGCCTATAAAAAAGGTCAACATAAGAGAACTTAAAGTAAATTAAGGAGCTAAACAAAACGTGACTGAACTAAAAAAACCTGACTCTCCAAATGAAACACTGAAGGGATACATATACCTGGCTGGCCAGCCCATGGAGACACACAGGGAAGACAAAGACCAACCACAGTCAACAACACTCCTCCGACACGGACAAAGGCCAGCCAAAAACAAAGACAAAGGTAAGTAAACATAATTTTCTAAATCAAAATAATTATATTTAACGTCAATAACAAATAAACAATATAATTCCAACAACACTGCACTTCCTATTCCCCCATGATGTTCCCGAGGAGTTGGACCACGCCACCGGACTCTTAATGTGAAGCGGTACCAACAGGAAGCCCTTTGCCCGGATGACGCCAGGAGGAAGTTGGGAGCCGCAGCTGCTTCACACCAGGGATTTCTCCACCAACACCACGATAACTTAAATAAACTCAGAAACACAAAATGTAAGTAACGGAACTCAAAAGAACAATTATGTGCATGTAGCTGTAACTTAAGTATGAACCACTAAATAAAATGTAAACTAAGACATCGGTGTTGCGTGCTAATTGTTTGTTTAATGTCTCGCGTGTATGTTATGTAAAGTATGCCAGATAGTTGTGATGGTAACTGAATAAAACAGTGTGTAATGTTAAATGGGAGTCAAATAAATGATAACTAAATGTGCAAAAATGTAACAAAACAAAGGAAATATGGTGCAAGGGAGAGTGCAACTACAGCGCCTTGCCTTTTAACAATGTGCGGCTGCAGGGCCGGCCGTCACATCCTCCAGCCCTTCCTCCAACTCTGCCACCCCCAACTCCGATGGAGGTCTCCCATGCTCGCTTGCAATGCTCTGAGAGGGACAGAAGGTGTCGTGAAGGGCTGTGTTTTTACTGCAGTCAATCCAGCCATCTGACAGCAAGGTGTCCCGTTTGTCCACCTAACCCTAGAAAGGAGGGTCTCACCCATCAGGAAACCTATCCACCCAGCCCAGTGAGTCATAAATTCATTCACACACTGCATTCTCTCAAGATGCCAGTTAAAGCTCCCAGACTTGATCCATGCTCTCTCTGCTTTCATAGATTCAGGGACAGAAGGTAACTTCATCATTCTCGAGATCATCCAGAAGTACAACCTGCCCATGGAAGAACTCCAGTGACCAGTGAACCTTAAGGCCATTGATGGGGGCCCCATCATTGACAAACTCATTACAACATGCACGTCACCTCTTGAACTCCAGGTTGGAGCTCTTCATGTAGAGCACATCACCTTGTTGGTCACTCACACAGCTCAGCATACTATTGTCTTGGGGTTCCTGTGGCTCCAGCTTCACGATCCCCTAATATCCTGGCAACACAGAGAAATTCTGCAATGGTCCCCATCCTGCTTCCAGAAATGCTTGAAATGTCCACAAGTCACTCTTTCATCCACCTCTGTGGACAGGTAACATGGACAGTGTTCTTCCCTGTTATCATGACCTCAAAGAAGTTTTCAGTAAGAGTAAGGCTAGTGGCCTACCTCCTTACCGAACCGATGCCTGTGCCATAGACCTTCTCCTAGGTACGACTCCACCTCACAACTGCATATACCCTCTGTCCATCACCAAACAGGCTGCCATGGAGGAGTATGTACAGGAGGTACTACAAGAGGGGTAGATTAGACCATCCATGTCTCCAGCTTCAGCCAACTTTTTCTTTGTGGAAAAGAAAGGAGGGGACCTTTGCCCATGCATCAACTATTATTATTATTATAAGACCGCTTTCACGTTAACTCCCATTCTTCAGCACCCAGACCCTACTAAACCTTTCACTGTAGAAGTAGACACCTCTGAGACTGTAGTGGGAGGGGTGCTATCTCAGTGTTTTGAGGATAAACCAAAGCTACATCCTGTGGCCTTCTATTCAAAAGAAATTCATCCCAGCCAAGCAGAATTATGACATTGGCAATTGAGAACTTCTAGCAATTAAACTAGCTATTGAAGAGCAGAGACACTGGCTGGAGGGCACCACACATCCTTTCACCATTCTCACCGATCACAACTTGAATACCTAAACCCACACCAAGCCAGATGGGCATACTTCTTCACCCAGTTTCGATTCACGATCTCCTACCGCCCAGGTCCCAGAAACACTAAAACAGATGACTTCTCCAGAATCCACATCACATCCAACCATGCTTCTGAACTCATGCCTATCCTATGCCTACCACCTGAGTGCTTCTTGCATGCCATTTCATGGGATGTACATAAGGAAATCACACAAGCACATCCTCCAAATCCACCTGAGAACTGTTCTCCTGAGCTCATGTACAGTGGTGCTTGAAAGTTTGTGAACCCTTTAGAATTTTCTATATTTCTGCATAAATATGACCTAAAACATTATCAGATTTTCACACAAGTCCTAAAGGTAGATAAAGAGAACCCAGTTAAACAAATGAGACAAAAATATTATACTTGGTCATTTATTTATTGAGGAAAAATGATCCAATATTATACATCTGTGCGTGGCAAAAGTATGTGAACCTTTGGTTTCAGTATCTAGTGTGACCCCCTTGTGGAGCAATAACTGCAACTAAACATTTCCAGTAACTGTTGATCAGTCCTGCACACTGGCTTGGAGGAATTTTAGCCTATTCCTCCATATAGAACAGCTTCAACTCTGGGATGTTCGTGAGTTTCCTCACATGAACTGTTTGCTTCAGGTCCTTCCACAATATTTCGATTGGATTAAGGTCAGGACTTTGACTTGGCCAATCCAAAACACTAACTTTATTCTTCTTTAACCATTCTTTGGTAGAATGACTTGTGTGCTTAGGGTCGTTGTCTTGCTGCATGACTCACCTTCTCTTGAGATTCAGTTCATGGACAGATGTCCTGACATTTTCCTTTAGAACTTGCTGGCATAATTCAGAATTCATTGTTCCATCAATGATGGCAAGCCATCCTGGCCCAGATGCAGCAAAACAGGCCCAAACAATGATACTACCACCACCATGTTTCACAGATGGGATAAGGTTCTTATGCTGTAATGCAGTGTTTTCCTTTCTCCAAACATAATGCTTCTCATTTAAACAAAAAAGTTCTATTTTGGTCTCATCCATCCACAAAACATTTTTCCAATAGCCTTCTGGCTTGTCCACGTGATATTTAGCAAACTGCAGATGAACAGCAATGTTCTTTTTGGAGAGCAGTGGCTTTCTCCTTGCAACCCTGCCATGCACACCATTGTTGTTCAGTGTTCTCCTGATGGTGGACTCATGAAAATTAACATTAGCCTATGTGAGAGAGGCCTTCAGTTGCTTAGAAGTTACCCTGGGGTCCTTTGTGACCTCGCCAACTAGTACACGCCTTGCTCTTGGAGTGATCTTTGTTGGTCGACCACTCCTGGGGAGGGGAACAATGGTCTTGAATTTCCTCCATTTGTACACAATCTGTCTGACTGTGGATTGGTGGAGTCCAAACTCTTTAGAGCTGGTTTTGTAAACTTTTCCAGCCTGATGAGCATCAACAACACTTTTCTGAGGTCCTCAGAAATCTCCTTTGTTTGTGCCATTATACACTTCCACAAACATGTGTTGTGAAGATCAGACTTTGATAGATCCCTGTTCTTTAAAACGGGGTTCCCACTCACACCTGATTGTCATCCCATTGATTGAAAACACCTGACTCTAATTTCACCTTCAAATTAATTGCTAATCCTAGAGGTTCACATACTTTTGCCACTGACAGATATGTAATATTGGATCATTTTCCTCAATAAATAAATGACCAAGTTTAATATTTTTGTCTCATCTGTTTAACTGGGTTCTCTTTATCTACTTTTAGGACTTGTGTGAAAATCTGATGATGTTTTAGGTCATATTTATGCAGAAATATAGAAAATTCTCAAGGGTTCACAAACTTTCAAGCACCAGTGTATGTGCCGTCCTGATTTCAAGGTCAACTCATCACCTGGGCCTCCTATTCTCCAGCCACGGGGCACCCCAGCAGTCACAGAACCTGTCAACTCCTCTGGAATATGTATTGGTGGGAGAATATGGTTTCTGAAATTAATTACTTTGTTTCATCCTGTTCCACCTGTGCCCAAGCAAAAGTGCCCCAGGCCCTGCCTGCCGGGAAGCTCTGTCCATTCCCAGTGCCTCAACGACCCTGGTCACATATAGCCATTGACTTCATTACTGACCTACCTCGATCCCAAGGTAACACAGTCATCTTAGTGGTCATAGATCACTTTTCCAAAGCCCTCAAGCTTATTCCTCCTCCAGCCTACCCACTGCATTTGAAACTGCAGAACTCCTGTTCAATCATGTTTTCCGATATTATAGTATCCCTGAAGACATTGTCAGTGACTGGGGTCCCCAGTTCATCTCCAGGATATGGACCAAGTTTATAGACAGATTAGGGGTATCCGTGAGCTTAACCTCAGGGTACCACCCACAATCCAATGGCCAGGTGGAGTGCGCCAGCCAGGAGGATGGGTGCATCCTCAGGATATTCTGTATGAGGAATAAGAAGGATTGGGTGCAGTTCTTTCCTTGGGCTGAGTATGCCCAGAACTCTTTAAAACACTGCCACACTGCTGACACCATTTCAGTGCATCTTTGGGTACCAACCACCACTCTTCCCCAGGACAATTCCCCAACACAAATCCTGGCAGTGGATGCCTGGTTCAAGAGGAGTAAGCAGGAGTGGGAGGAGGTCCACCAGAGGCTGGAACAAGTCAACAGCAAGTACAAACAATATACAGACAAGCTTCAAGGGGAGACTCCTGAGTACACCCCAGGTGACCAAGTGTGGGTGTCTACTAGAGATCTACAAGAGCCAAACACTTGCCAAAAGCTCCAAGCCCAATACATTGGTCTATATAAAGTAATCTGTAAAATTTAATGAAGTCTTCTACAAGTTGGAGCTCTCATCTCACTGCAGAATGGCTCCCACATTCCATGTGTCATGCCTGAAACCCACCATCCAAGGCCCCCTAGCCACCAGTGTTGTTTTTGGCAGCCATTTTTGATTTAGTTTTAGTCTTAGTCTTTTGGATGAAATGCTTATTAATTTTAGTCACATTTTTGTCAATTCCATCCTTGATAGTTTTGGTCTAGTTTTAGTCGACGAAAGCTAAAAGGGTTTTAGTCCAGTTTTAGTCATTCATTTTAATCAAAAAATAATTACTTTAAAACGTTAAATTAGGCCAATACAGAGATAGGAAATTGTAATCGAGGTTGACAGGTTGTGCATAACATACTCTCAAAACAGTCTCAAAACAAACTTGTTTCACTTGAACGTAAAAAGTATGTCAAATATTTGGGTTTAATAATCGATGACAATCTTTCTTGGAAGCCTCATATTGATTTTATTTGCAACAAAATAAGCAAGGTTGTCGGCCTTTTGGCCAAGCTTAGACATTTTATTCCGCTACATACCCTTATGACATTATATTGCTCTCTGATTCAACCTTATTTAACATATGGTCTTAGTTCTTGGGTACAGGCTTGTAAAACTCATATAAATAAAGTATTAATCCTACAAAAATGAGCTTTAAGATTAATCAATTTTGTTGATAATAGAGAAAGTGCCCTTCCATTGTTTTCCAAAACCAATATTTTACCAGTAAATCTTCTTTTCTATGAATGTATTTCTAAATTAATGTATGACATTGTTAATCAAAGTGCACCCTCAAACATTTGTAAATTATTTTCTTCTATTTCTAGTATCCATTCTTATAACACTAGGTCATCTTACTCCAAGAACTTATATACTCAGTATTCTCGTACAAATCTACAAAAGAACTCGTTTTCCCATGTTGGTGTTAGGGTATGGAACCAGATTCCAACTTCTATAAGATCTTCATCTAAATTGTCGTTCAAGAAAAAAGTCAGACACCACCTTTTTTCTGATTTAAGTAGATATGGATATGATGTTGACATCTCCAAACTCTTTCTTTCTACATAACTTTATTTCTATATATAATTAAGAGTACCGGTATATATATTTATTTATCTTAGTTTTAACTTTAAATATTATTTAATACCATGCATGAATTATTATCAGTATGACAAGTATACCTCTCTCTCTCTCTCTCTCTCTCTCTCTCTCTCTCTCTCATATATATATATATATATATATATATATATATATATATATTTTCTTTTTTCAATGTTATTGAATGATATATTACTGTTCCTTTATATCGAATAACAAGTATTGTCTCCTTTTTTCTTTTTGTTACCAAATAGTTGTTAATTTGTTAAGTATGTTTTATTATCTTTTTCATACATATTTAAGTATTATATTAATTCATATAAAATATTTTTTTTCTTTGTAAACATGAGTCTGCCTTGATTAGCAGTGCGCTATTTGAAGACTCGTGTAGTCTATTATATGTTTATATGCAATTAAAATAAAAGATTGATTGATTGATTGATTGATTGATTGATTGATTGATTGATTGATTGATTGATTGATGTGCGCATGCTCTCTACATAAACACTGTCTAGTGCAGACATCCCAAGTCTCCAGGAAGTTCCGGGAGTCTCCTGCATATTGATAGTGGCTCCCTGATGCCTGCATTGGAGAATATCTCCCGAAATCTAGAGCAAGCGAGCAAGAGCGTGCACACGAAACATTAACGTCTGCATCGTGCATATGACGGAGTGTGCGAGGGAGAGTGAGAGAGACTGTTCATGTAGCGCATGCTAGACAAAGAGCATCCTGATTGGTTTACAGACATCCAAACTCATTTCAGGGAGGTGTCGTGACCCCCCCCCCCCCCCCCCCCCCCTCGCTGATGGGAAAAAAGTCATGTGTCACGACACCTCCCTGAAATGAGTTTCTGCAGGCTGGGATGTCTGCTAGTGCGCATGCTCTATTGTTCACAGACTCGTGTTTCTGCCTCCGTTTAACATGTTGCAATATATTAAGGCACAGCAACAGGTCTGAAAAGCTACATTTCCCACCGTATGTTTCATTCATTCATTCATTCATTCATTATCTCTAGCCGCTTTATCCTTCTACAGGGTCGCAGGCAAGCTGGAGCCTATCCCAGCTGACTACGGGCGAAAGGCGGGGTACACCCTGGACAAGTCGCCAGGTCATCACAGGGCTGACACATAGACACAGACAACCATTCACACTCACATTCACACCTACGCTCAATTTAGAGTCACCAGTTAACCTAACCTGCATGTCTTTGGACTGTGGGGGAAACCGGAGCACCCGGAGGAAACCCACGCGGACACGGGGAGAACATGCAAACTCCACACAGAAAGGCCCTCGCCGGCCCCGGGGCTCGAACCCGGACCTTCTTGCTGTGAGGTGACAGCGCTAACCACTACACCACCGTGCCGCCCCGTATGTTTCACAGTAACTCAAATATGGGTCAATATATGACGAAGCATTCAGTTGCTGTCCCACCAATAATCCCTGCAGGACAAGTTTTACTCATGACATGTTAACTGAATTTAAGTTAGCTTAATCAAGCCAACTTTAGCATGAAGCTAGCGATCCCATTCATTTTCGCCAGGTCACGGTGTTTTGGAAAACTTCATAGGAAATTCATCACAGCCCGATTGTTGATTATCCTTAACCAAAGCTAGCAAACGTATGCATGATCTAACAGGACTTCTTGTAACATTAACTTACCGTCGCAGAAATAGCAGCATGGTGGGCCTTTAGATGACTCTTGAGGTCGGTCGTATTCTTGCCACGTAGTTTATAGCCACAGCGTGTACCTCTGTCTCCCACTACAAGGCATTCCATTTTATTTCTGCTGGATTATGTGTAAATTATGTCCATAAATCATCGCGTCTTTTCCGCCCACCAAGCCCTTGTGCTGGCGTTGCAGCCGCCATGGTCCATGAACTGTGTGCACTGTGCCTGGTGGGAGTGGCCAAACAAGGACAGGATGCAGGTGCATTACTGATATTTTCAGCATTTGGCAGACAGGTTGCAAGCGCCGTTGGAGGAAATGCCATGCATTTTGATAGTCCTATAGCCAACCCACTAACATTTTCATCTCGTCTTGTCTCGTCAACGAAAACAACAGATACATCTCATCATATTTTCATGATCAAAGAGTTATGTTTAGCTCGTCACTGTCTCGTTTTAGTCATGAAAAAAAGGTGCTTTGACGAAATCATTTCGTCATCATCATCGTTAACCAAAACAACACTGCTAGCCACTAACCCACTCATCTGAGAACCTACCCCCTCCCTAGAACAAGAAGGAGACCCCATATATCAAGTACACAAAATCCTCAATTCTCGGCGCAGACTGGGGCAACTAGAATACTTAGTGGACTGGGAAGGGTACGGCCCAGAGGAATGTAGCTGGCTAAATGCTCAAGACATCTTAGACCCACTCCTCACCCAGGAATTCCACACTGAACACCCAGACAAGCCAGCACCAAGAAAAAGAGGCCATCCCAGAAAGGAGATCGCTTCTAGAGTGAGCGCCTTGGAGGGGTTCTGTCAGTAATAGCACTGAAAACGTGAGTTAAGAGCAGCCTCCAAACATGGCCACTCTGGACTACACTTCCCAAGCACCACAGCGCCCCTCATCTCCGGAATTCTAGGAAGTACACCTGTTTGTTTCCCATTTCCCTGTGATTACTTCCCTATATAAGCCCAGCATTCACAAATGCTCACTGTGAAGTATTGTTCTGCATCCCCGTGCCTGATCATACCAAGCCTTATGACTTTCTGCCTGACTTCTAGTGCTTTTGACTTTGTTTACGTTTATTTCCGACTACAATTATTCGTCTGCCCTCTGACATTCTGTTTGTGAATTGAACGACCCTTGCCCATCCCTGAATATGTCTTCAGATTGCTGTTTTGGATTTGGTTACCAGTTTGTGATGCATCTGCTCTTCCCTGCACTTACATCCATAAGTACCTGCACCCTGACAGCCGGCACCCCGCTGGACGGAAGTATGCAGGAAGTGTAGGTGATTCACATAAAATTTAAATAAATGCAGTTTAAAAATGGGTTACAAATAATTCGATGGATACAGGGTTAGAGAGTGAAGTAGGATGAGTAAACAATTTTGACTTAATAAATACTTTTGTTTAATTAATTTATGTCTAATATCATGTAGCCTTTCTCATCTGGATAATTGGAAGGGGGGGTCGGTGCCTCAGTGATTCCCCCCCCCCCATTGACCAGTGGCCACTGGCTGGTATGTGTGTGCAATTTGGTTGCATGTGTTAGTGAATAAGCTAGTGCTGTGTGTGTGGTTAAAAATAGTAATAATTTATGGACATTATGACCTGGTTTCTGGTGTGGCTGAAATTTCTTCTGTCTCATGCTCTGAGTGTAAGTAATATAAAAGGTCTCATCCCAAGCCTCTGCTATTGATTTTTTAATAATGAGTAACCTAAAACTGGTCCGATGCTGTGAGCTCAGCATATAGCAGATGTATTAAAGTCTGCTGCAGTCAATTAAAGCCTGCCAATAGTGGCATTAAAAACCTAGTTTGGTGCTTTTAGACAAATATTTATATCTTAACTAAATGGTGTGTCTTAGTTAACAGCTGTCAGTACCCCATAAAGTGCTTAATATGTTTGTAGAGAAATTGTCTAGTGTTCAGATGACGCATAGATTAAAGAGACTAATTAATCATCAAAAATGGAAGCTCAAAGTTCTGATGCGAATGAAAAGATATTCTTGCTCATTAATTGTTTAATGTTCATTCATAATTACATTAATAGTGATACAGCAGATATTGTTAAAAAAGGATTGAGACATGTAGCTCAGGGACACAATGATAGACCAAGAGAATTGGAAATGGATATATTTAATAGAGCTCTTCTATGAACATAGAAGAGCTTATTACCACTAAATTGTCCACAGTAAATTACATTTGGGAAAAGAAAGTCTCATTCAGCAGTAAAGAAATAATGCAACAATTTGCCTATACAACATTATTTCAGTTTGGTATGTATTTCATTAATGACTTGTGGAAATCACAACACAGCATGTAGAATTGAGGTCAGGGACAGGATGTATCAAGCCACTCAAAATAGAATTTTCAGATCAGATCAGACCAGATCAGAGAAAACTTTATTTATCCCCGAAGGGCAATTAGAAGGGCAAAGAGCGGTACATTAAAAAAAAAAAGAGCAAGAAAATAAAATCACAAAAAGAATAAAATCACAAGAATGGGTGGGCAAAAACAAAACAAAACAGCGTATTATGTCCAATGTACAATGGCAGGCCTGCTGCCAGTAACAAAGAAAAAAAAGGCAGCAGATAAAATATGGCAAATAAATAAAATGAAGCGTGGATAAAATTAAAATGACAATATGATTAGAGTGACATTGTAGTTAAAGTGACAAGGTGATATTGTAATATTGCACATCAGGACGTGATATTGCACTAGATTATTGTACAGAAGACTTAAGTTATTGTAACTGTCTTTGACTTCTTAGAGTTCAGGAGGAGAATAACACTTGGAACAAAGGTTGCTCTCCTCCTCTGGGTCTTACAGGCTGGACAGCAGAACCTGCAACCAGATGGCAGCTGCTCAAATGCCGGGAACAAAGCATGAGTCAAGTCCTTAAGAATTCGATGAGCCAGGCCGCTAGCCTGCTGCTCGTACACAGTATTCAGGTGGCGAGCAGGAAGTCCAATAATCTTAGAACACACCTTGACAATATTATGCAGGCGGTTCCTATCCTGTACAGTAATGGAGTAATACCAACAGCATATAGAAAAAGCTAAAACACTTTCAATGAATGTATAATAAAATGTCAACAAGATGTTCTGACTGACAGAAAAAGAGTTCAGTTTCCTTAGTAGGTACATCCTCTGGTGGCACTTCCTCAGGATCCCTTCTGTGTTGGAAGAGAACCTCAGTTGGCAGTCCAGAATGGTTCCCAGGTATTTATATTCCTCAATTGTCTCGACCGGAAAACCGTGGACCATAGTGGTGACAGCCGCAGCCAGTTCCCTTTGGCTGCTGGAGAAGGTCACCACCATCTCCTTAGTTTTACTAACATTCAACTCCAGGCAGGAAGAGTCACACCACTCTACGAACTGCTGAAGAGTGGGTCCATGATGGAGGGAAGGGCCAGACAGGAGAACTGTGTCATCAGCAAACTTAACCAGGTGACAGTTGGGGTACGTTGATCTGCAATCATCAGTGTACAGAATGAAGAGCAGCGGAGAAAGCACACAGCCTTGTAGGGAGCCAGTGGAGGTGGTGAGGAGATCAGATAGGTTATTGTTAATCCTGACACGCTGGGTTCGGTTAGTTAGAAAGTCCAGGATCCAGAGGATGAACTGGCTGCTCATGTTGAAGTTCCGGTGGAGTCTCTCTGCCAGAATATGCGGTTGCAGGGTATTAATTAATTAATTTTGGTGAGAAAATTTACTCTTATGCTTCAGCTTAAGAATGGGAGGAATATACAAAGTAATAGTATTTAGGAGTGCTCCTGATGCATCTCAAACTTTTAAGAGTATAGTGAAAGATGACAGGACTTAGACAGAAGGAATATTGCTATTGATGCAGAGCTCCAGCAATAAACATCAGCAATAACACGATAAGAAACAATGCAATAATAGCTAATTGAGGCACAGCCTCAAGCTTGTATGTTGTAATCTGGCTGCTCTGGTCATTTCATCTGAAGAGTAAAATGACACAATACAATATGTGTATTGTAAATATGAATAAACCCACATAAAATTTATTGCTGATTGCTTAGCATTTACTCACATGCCTGTCACAGAATCAGTATCGTTGACTTTTACTGTGGTCGCTCATCCATAAGGGCACCATATACACATTGCATTTACATTCATAAAATTATCCACTCAGCCTATGATGTGGCAGCGTGCTGCTGCCACATGATAGGATTTTATGCTAATGCATAAAATCATGCAGATACAGGTCAAGAGCATCAAAGTTCACATTAAACATCAGAATAGAGGAAAAATGTAATCTCAGTGGCATGGTTTTTAATTTCCCTGAGGGAACCCTCCCAAAGGGATCAATAAAGTTTAATCTAATCTAATCTAATCTAATCTAATCTAATCTAATCTAATCTAATCTAATCTAATCTAATCTAATCTAATCTAATCTAACCATACATGAGTATAAGGAAGTGTTGTATCATAACTTGTAAACCCACTTTTTACCTCCCACCTTTCCAAATCTTTTCGACATAAATGTTCATACTGGCATTTTTTAAGATTAAGTTTGGGATCAAGAGAATCAAAGAAATACATAAAGAATTTGGATTGTTGTTTTGTTGCAGGGTACATCCACATTTCATTTTTATTTATGTTGAAATTCAGGTTTTATAGATAATGTGTAAAATTGAGGTACATTTTCTTTCTTTTTTTTTCATTTATAATTCACCCAAGACACATAAGATGCTATTTTTCTTGCCTTCCTCTACATTGATTATTTCCTGTGAAGGTCACTTTGACTGTCAACAGCAAAGTTTTCACAATTGAGAGTTCCCCAAACCCTGCAGCACCTTTGTCATTAATCTCACAGAACAGGCCCATAACTGAGGCTCAGAGCAGGAGGTGGCAGACTACAGAGAGCATCATGAGACAAGCTGCTCCTGTGAACTGCCAGAATTACTAATGCTTTTTAAGGCACGATCATCTTGGCTAATGAGCATTAGTGGGTATGATGAGCTTTTAAAAGCTCTGAATGCTCCATGGGGCTGCTGTAAGGAACTCAACTCCACTCTCTTTCAGTCCTGTGTGTATACTCCTCCTTCTGCACCATTGGACCTGCTGGGGTCCTGCCAGATTCCACTGCAAACACTGAACAACAGCACACTAATCATATCAGAAAAGTTTTGGAGTTTTCCTAGTAGAAGTAAGTCAAGGTAACTGGACTTTGCTGTAATCAGAAGTCTTCAAGATTAGAAAGGATGATTTATACTTGTTAACTGTGTGTGTGTGTGTGTGTGTGTGTGTGTGTGCGTGCAAGAAGGCTGCTGTGTGTATCCTAAGGTTGTTTGGTGCATCACTTTTGCATGTCCTCAGAAATGAATGTAACATTTCTGTGTGATGCAATACCAGTGTAAATAGTGAAAGAAATCTCTAAATATTACAGTTTGACTTGGAAACCAGATGGACAGGGACGTTTTGGCTCTGATGTGCCATCTATTAGATGTTGTTTTTGATCTTTTTTTAACACAAATCCAACAATATTGACTCATGCCTTACTGGAATCATGGACAACTTCAGTGGACAATAGACTGCTCATTACTTAAAGCCAAACGAAACCTCCAAAATAAACTCCTTTATACTAACAGATAATATCCATACAAGATATGTTCAAGTATTCATTTGTTCATATCTGTACCTGTATACTGTGTACAGATTGTTTGTTTGTTTTTCTTTTAAAATAAAACTTTCTCTTCTACAACATCCGAAGGATCCACTCCTTCCTCACCACCTAATCTACTCATCTCCTGGTCCAAGCGCTGATCCTCTCCCACTTGAACTACTGCAACTCTCTTCTTGCTGGCCTTACAACAACTGCCATCAGACCCCTGTAGTGCATCGAGAATGCTGCAGCGTGCCTGGTCTACAACCTCCTTCATTCCTCCCATGTTACCCCTCTGCTTACTGCCCTGCACTGGCTACCTATCGCAGCTTGTATCAAATTTAAGACATTGGTGCTATCTTACCAGGCTGCCAAGGGGTTAGGGCCAGCACCCCACACACCAGGTAGATCCCTACACATCATAACCAGAACCTCCTTAGTGTAAGGCAACAGTGCTAAGCACTACACCACTGTGTAGTATGCATATCAAGTCAAGTCAACTTTATTGTCAAATATGCTATACATGCTCGACATACAGCACAGATGAAATATCAGCCCTCTCTGACCCACGGTGCAAACAGGCAATGCAATAAATAAAAATAGAATAATTGAAAAAACAAACAATATAAACAGTATAAACACTCTAGATAGGAACTAGACATAGACTAAACACTCAAACAATATAAACTGTATAAATAAACAGTATAAACACTAGAACAAGACATAGACTCAACACTCAGACAATATAAACAGTGTAAACACTAGATAAGAACTACACACAGACTAAACACTCAAACAGACAATATAAACAGTATAAACACTCTAGATATGAACTAGATGTAGACTAAACACTCATATATATATATATATATATATATATATATATATATATATATATATATATATATATATATATATATACACATACATATACACACACACACATAAATTGGTTCAAATAACCAAACAGTCAAGGGCACTTGAGGTATAGCAGGTAAACATGAAACATGAAATAAGCAGTATAAACAAACTAGCAGCTATTAAGATGAGGTAGTGCGGAATAGTGCAAATGAGCGAGGTAAAGTGAGATGTGCGGTCCCTGAGTTCAGTGTGTTAATGAATGATGAGATGTATGTGTGTGTGTGTGTGTGTGTGTGTGTGTGTTGGGGGGGAAACTATGAGGATGACATGTCAGATGCTGAAGGGGGGTGTGCGAGCAGAATCTGTGGCAGGGGGCAGAGGGGGGAGGAGGGGCAGAACAGGGAGCGAGTTGAGCCTCCTGACTGCCTGGTGAAAGAAACTGTTCTTGAGCCTGCTGGTTTTGGCCCGGAGACTCCGCAGTCTCCTCCCCGACGGCAGCAGGCTGAAGAGGCTGTGAGATGGGTGGGTGGGGTCATCTGCAATCCTGATGGCTTTGCGGGTGAGGCGGGAGTTATAAATATCCATTAGAGAAGGGAGAGAGACACCAATGATCCTCTCGGCTGCTCTCACGATGCGCTGCAGAGACTTGCAGCAGGACATGGTGCAGGCGCCGTACCACATGGTGATGCAGCTGGTCAGGATGTTCTCGATGGTGCCTCTGTAGAAAGTGTGCATGATGGGGGCCAGGGCTCTTGCTCTCCTCAGTTTGCGGAGGAAGTACAGACGCTGTTGGGCTTTTTTGGCCAGTGATGCGGTGTTGTTGCTCCACGACAGGTCTTCAGAGATGTGCACACCCAGAAACTTGGTGCTGCTCACCCTCTCCACTGCAGCACCGTCGATAGATAGTGGAGCATGCTGGGTGTGCTCTCTCCTGAAGTCCACAACAATCTCCTTCATCTTCTCCACGTTCAGATGGAGATTGTTGTCCTTGCACGACATGGCCAAGCGGCTCACCTCACTCCTGTAGATTGTCTCAGCGCCATTGTTGATGAGACCCACCACAGTCGTGTCATCCGCAAACTTAATGAAGAGATTTGAGCTGGATGTTGGTGTGCAGTTGTGGGTCAGCAGAGTGAAGAGGAGGGGGCTTAGCACACATCCTTGGGGGGCCCCCGTGTTCAGTGTGATGGTGCTGGAGGAGTTGCTGCCGACCCATACAGTCTGTGGTCTCCCCGTCAGGAAGTCCAGCAGCCAGTTGCACAGGGAGGTGTTGAGTCCCAGCTGGTCCAGTTTGTGAATGAGCTGCTGAGGAATGATTGTGTTGAATGCTGAGCTAAAGTCATGCAATTATATGCCATGTTTATTTATATGCAAAATAAACATGGCAGACCGTGAAACACAATATTAAAATCTAGATTTCTCACAGCCTATTTTAGCTGTCTCAAAAATTTAAACAAAATTTACTGTCCAAGATATTATATCTTTCTTTGAATTGGGAGAATTTGCTTATGTTTGGAATAGGATAAGTGGCTACAGATAATGGATGGATAGATAGGTGCTTATGTTTGTTGCTTAAATTTCGAAAAATCTCATCAAAGTACCACTTTAACATTTGTATTGTCTTTTGGAATTTGTGTTTTTAAGTGCCAGGTCAAAAGGACGAATTGCCAGGTTTCATCTTAAGAAAAAGGCCGGTTCCTTTGTGCTCTCTTACTTTCACTGCAATTAATGCAAATCTGCCTCACCACCTGTCTGTGTGTGTTTTGATCCTGTTTTGACTTCATGCTTGCACGGGAGACATTATGTCTCTCTTCAGAGAGAGTAGTTTTTCTCCAACAGACATATAAATTGAAACTAATTCATGTTGTGTCCATTCAACAATTTGACAGGAAAATTATTAGCTTCATGCATCCAAGCATAAACAGACTCAGACAAAGAATACAAACATAATAATTTATTCTATTAGCACCATGGCTGAGAAATTTCATTTCTTCTGTGTTTCAGTTGTATATTATTGTATATACTGTATATGTACCCATTAAAGGGGTTGTGATTTTCATTTATAAATTGTGAAAGTAATAATAATAATAATAATAATTTAAATTTATATAGCGCCTTTCAAGAAACCCAAGGACGCTTTACAATAATAAACAAAGAAAAAAAAATAATAAAAAAATAAATAAAAAATAAAAAGTAAAAAGTCCACCAAGTAGGGGTCAGGATGTAATTCCCGTGGTATAGCAGCCACAGTCCCACCAAAAGGCGCACGAAAACAAGTCCCACATCTCCAGCAGTGCCGCCGCGACGCCATCAACAACATCGCTCGAACACCACACCATGGATCCACAAAGCGAGCAGAGAAGCTCCGCCACGCAGAGCACTGGTGTGTCCCAAACCGCCTGCACAGCCGCCGCGACACCACCAAGCAACATCGCTCGGAACATCACGCCAAGCGTTAAAGCGCAGAGCGCTGGACAACCATGATGTAAAATGAGCAACGAGCTCACTGCAGCCCATAGCTGGGAGCACAGGCATCACCCACAGCGAAGCAAGGCCTGGAGGGAACCGACGCCCAAAACTAGGTCTGGAGTTACACCACAACCGGTGGAAAAAACACTCAAACAAACATCAAACAAACGTCAAACTACACAAACACACAGAAAAAAATAGAAAAAGAAATAAAATAAAACAAAAAAACCTCTGGTGAGAAGCAGCAGCCAGAACGCGCACGACGTACTCTCAACCCGGAAACGGAAACAAAAAAAAAGTAACTAATACAAAGCAGGAGAACACAATGGGTAACAGACCAATGATGTGACAGGGGTGGATACAGAACTAAACCAAACCAAACTCACACTGCAAACCATAATCAAAAGTACATGTTGCTATGAGAACCATGAACCAAAGGGGGAAATCAGTGACAACTACTATCACTTGGTTGGTGTTAAATTTTAAGATGGCATTAAATTTTTTGAGGAATGCATTCTGACTAGTCATTACTGAAAAGTCTATAGTTTAAGTTTTGCTTGTCAAATGCTTATTCAGATTCATACGATGAACAGCACTGCCTGTTTTGTCTGCCATGATTGATCATGGGGAATTTTTAACAACACCTCGCCAGTTCAACCACATCCCATGGCTCCAGTTCTGATTTCTTGGAAGGCAGAAGATCATGGTTGGTCCTTCTTTGCACTTACAGTTAATTATTTCAGTGTTCCTGTGCCTCTGAGGCCTAGCAGACAGCAGTCTTTTGAACTTCCTATTTCATGTACTAACACTGATGTAGAACAGGAACAACATGATGGGAGTATTCTCTTTATCTTTTTAAAGGTTCAATTTTGGCATTTACAGAACACCTGCATGACTAACTGGGCAGAATTCTGGTTGTCAAATGTGGCTTGGTGAGACAGATGTATTTACAGTTGTATAACTTGCAGCTAAATTGCATCTTGGCCCATCTCCTGAAGTGATTTCAGTGATTAGATTTAATTATATTGCAAATACATCTTAAGTGCACTTTTAAATTATTATTTTTATTTATTTATTTTAATGTGGATAACCTCTGTTGCATAAAGGCACATTAAAAGTCCTTCCGGGTAAACAGAGTTTCTATGATTTCCTGCTACATTCTGTTAATGTAAAAAGGCAGCACTGACAATTTCATAACAGAGCTCCCCACATGCAAAACATGCAGAGTGGCGCCCCATGCTTAAGAGGATATGGTAATGCATCAACCTGATTTTTGATGGCTTTTTACTTTATACAGTATTTCACAAAGTCTGTTATGCAAAGTGTTACTGAGTCCTAAAATGCATGCACTGTGATTGTGCTCTAAATCAGGAACAGGTGCATTGTAATTAGTCCTAATGGCACTGCGTGTATGAAAATGCATGAGAACATGACTGATGTAACCAGAAAACTGGTTGACGTATTAAGTTTGATATTCAATCGTAACTATATAGTAATGATGTAAAGTGAAAGGGCTGGTTTAATACTGTCTGTCAGAGAAGTGGGGTGCAGATGGATGTAAGTGCAGGAAGGTATTTTCTTTACAGGCGTGCTATTATAATACAAAACTGCGGTGCAAAGTCAGAGTCACAAAACCAAATGAAACAGAAAGCAGAATCATTCAACCAGAGTAACATAAACAAGGCTAGGAAACATGGAAAACAAAACCATATACTTCACGAAGCTTTGGGTGTTTGCAGAGTTCTTACATGAGTGTGCTGATTCTGCTCTAAACAGCAACATGTGAAACCAATGATAATTGGTCCTAATGGTGCATGCAACGTACTCCGTGAGTGTGAACCAGAGCGTCCGCTTGAGCTGTGTCAGGAATGAGCGTATGAAGGTGTGGCACTGTTCATCAGGCATACAGCAGAGTCACACCATAATAAATGTTGTGGTGTTGTTTCTGGTGCATGGCAAGCGGTGTCAAAGAAAGGAATAAATATGTATTCATAACTGTGATGTGTATCTCATTATTGGTATCACTGTCACAAGACAATGGAGCGATTTGCTGATACGAAATACACTACACGATTTGATGGCTCATATGGTATAATATTCTTATTCTATTCGGGTTGATTTTGTGCCCTTGCAAATATTTTGCTCATACATGCATCAGGAGCTCCACTTTTAGGCAGTGCCTAAATATCTATATAAATCCTTCACAATACACTATTAATACAGACTACTGTACATAAAATAAGCAAGTACTCAAATTGCCAGTGAGGTTATGACTCTGTAACTTTGTAGCTGATGTAGCAATGTGCAGCCACTTTGTGTTTACAAATGTAAACTTTACACCTGATTCACTGGCTAATATTTTGGGCATGAGCTTTGGATTTTTTTTTTTAATGTAAAAGATGTTATTCAAGTCTGACTAACATATCAGTTTGAGCAACATGTCACATTTCATGATTAGAAATAAAGGTGATTGGACAGTGAAGAAAAATGAATTAGGATTATAAATGGTTCTTGTAATTTTTAATTTTTTAAAAAGAAAATTGCCTGATTAAAACAAAGCCATTATTCAAACCTCTTCTCAAGTCAACATTATAAAGCCACCTTCAAACAAAAACACATTTTCTTTCCAATTGAATACTTGTGCTATAAGCTCTGAGAAGTATGTTGATGGTGGTCATTACTTTTCAGAAGCCTAAAGAGGAAATTGAAAAATTACATTGTCATTCCACGTTTGACACTGGGTAGTATGCTGAACGGCAGCAGTCGTAATAGAGAACATCAGTGAAACAGCAAGTAGCTGAGGAGGCATATTAATATCACTCATTTCTGCTGTCAGTCTCTTGAATGTGTGCAGATCTGTCTTCATCAGCCCTTCACACTGGTAATGTTCATAATAAATAATGATGTGGGAAGTGAAGCCTTGCTGTGTGCGACAATCGGATGTGAGCAAAACGAAGAAGCAGTCCCTATCTATCAGTATTATTGGTGTCGGAGATACATTCTGGGGAGCCCCAGTATTTCCATTAGGCTCCCTAACTTTTTACAATGTTGTACAATCAATCATGTGTGCTTGCTGCCTTAGACTCAAATACATGACAACTAACTCAGGTGGATGTTTTTCAAGAGTTTTTAGGCCCCCCCCCCGCATGTCTTCAAAAACTACTGCAAATCTTAAAACAACAACAACAAGCCCTATTTGGAGGAGACTCAGTTTACATGGGGACATGGCGTAGCTAATTTTCAGGCATTCCACTGTGATTTTATTTATTTATTTATTTATTTATGATGTCATTTTATTTGTAGGGGACCATGTACAGTTTTTAACATAAATGTTTCCATCTGATGCACTGTACCAGAGTTAGCCTTTGGCTAATTTACATCTGCAGTCCCCAAACTGATTTCCAGATTCAGATAGGTCATATTGGTGTTTTTATCCCTCCTCCTGTGAGAAAATTGCAGATAAAACTACTTGTTTTTGATCAGCTCTGTGGTCATCTGATAGTAGGGATAAATGTATAAATTTGTTATGTTTAAAATTTATATCGGGCAGCATGGTGACAGTGGTTAGCACTGTCACCTCACAGCAGGAAGGTCATAGGTTCGAGCCCAGCAGCTGACAAGGGCCTTTCTGTGTGGAGTTTGCATGTTGTCTACGTGGGTTTCCTCCGGGTGCTCCGGTTTTGCCCACAGTCCAAAGGCATGCAGATTAGGCTAATTTGTGGCTCTAAATTAACCATAGGTGTGAATGGTTGTTTGTCTCTATGCACCAGCCCGGTGATTACCTGCCGACTTGTCCAGGGTGTACCCGGCCTCTCGCCCATATTCAGCTGGGATAGGCTCCAGACCCTGCACAGGATAAGTGGCTAAAGATGATGGATGAATAAAATTTATATATTGCTGTAAAGCTCCTCTGTGACAAAATCCACTGTTAAAAGAGCCATGCAGATAAAATTGAAATGAATCTGAATCCCATCCTCCCACTTCCCCACACACAGTGAGTGTGTGTGTGTGTGTGTGTGTGTGTATATATTTCTGGGGGGGTTCATCTTAATTATTGTTTGGGTCACAATTAAAAAAAAAATCACCTTTAACATGATAGGCATGTTGTGTAAATCAAATGGTGCTAACCCTCCAAAAATCCATTTTAATTCCAGCTTGTAATGTGACAAAACAGGACAAACACCAAAGGGGATGAATACATGAATATGTTTGCAAGACACTAGTCATACTATGCTATAGTATTATATACTCTATCTATAGTATTATTTAGGGGTTTCATATGAAAGGGGGTGAATACCTGTGCACACTCCAGATTTCTGTTTTTTCATCTTAATTATTGTTTGTGTCACAATAAAAAACAATTTGCACCCTTTAAAGTGATAGGCATGTTGTATAAATCAAATAACCTCCCCCATAATACATTTTAATTCCAGCTTGTCATGCAACAAAACAGGACAAACACCAAGAGGGATGAATACTTTTGCAAGACACTTTGTGGGTATATGTGATCTTTAGTGAACTGCAGATGAGCAGCAATGTTCTTTTTGGAGAGCAGTGGCTTTCTCCTTGCAACCCTGCCATGCGCGCCATTGTTGTTCAGTGTTCTCCTGATGGTGGACTCATGAACATTAGCCAATGTGAGAGAGGCCTTCAGTTGCTTAGAAGTTACCCTGGGGTCCTTTGTGACCTCGCCAACTATTACACACCTTGCTCTTGGAGTGATCTTTGTTGGTCGACCACTCCTGGGGAGGGTAACAATAGTCTTGAATTTCCTCCATTTGTACACAATCTGTCTGACTGTGGATTGGTGGAGTCCAAACTCTTTAGAGATAGTTTTGTAACCTTTTCCAGCCTGATGAGCATCAACAACACTTTTTCTGAGGTCCTCAGAAATCTCCTTTGTCCGTGCCATTATACACTGCCACAAACATGTTGTGAAGATCAGACTTTGATAGATCCCTGTTCATTAAATAAAACAGGGTGCCCACTCACACCTCATTGTCATCCCATTGATTGAAAACAGCTGACACTAATTTCACCTTCAAATTACCTGCTAATCCTAGAGGTAATTTCACATACTTTTGCCACTCGCAGGTATGTAATATTGGATCATTTTCCTCAATAAATAAATGACCAAGTTTAATATTTTGTCTCATTTGTTTAACTGGGTTGTCTTTATCTACTTTTAGGACTTGTGTAAAAATCTGATGTTGTTTTAGGTCATATTTATGCAGAAATATAGAAAATTCTAAAGGGTTCACAAACTTTCAAGCACCACTATATATATATATATATATATATATATATATATATATATATATACAGTGGTGCTTGAAAGTTTGTGAACCCTTTAGAATTTTCTATATTTCTGCATAAATATGACCTAAAACATCATCAGATTTTCACACAAGTCGTAAAAATAGATAAAGAGAACCCAGTCAAACAAATGAGACAAAAATATTATACTTGGTAATTTATTTACTGAGGAAAATGAGCCAATATTACATATCTGTGAGTGGCAAAAGTATGTGAACCTCTAGGATTAGCAGTTAATTTGAAGGTGATATTAGAGTCAGGGGGCGGCATGGTGGTGTAGTGGTTAGCGCTGTCGCCTCACAGCAAGAAGGTCCTGGGTTCGAGCCCCGGGGCCGGCGAGGGCCTTTCTGTGTGGAGTTTGCATGTTCTCCCCGTGTCCGCGTGGGTTTCCCCCACAGTCCAAAGACATGCAGGTTAGGTTAACTGGTGACTCTAAATTGACTGTAGGTGTGAATGTGAGTGTGAATGGTTGTCTGTGTCTATGTGTCAGCCCTGTGATGACCTGGCGACTTGTCCAGGGTGTACCCCGCCTTTCGCCCGTAGTCAGCTGGGATAGGCTCCAGCTTGCCTGCGACCCTGTAGAAGGATAAAGCGGCTAGAGATAATGAGATGAGATGAGATTAGAGTCAGGTGTTTTCAGTCAATGGGATGACAATCAGGTGTGATTGGGCACCCTGTTTTATTTCAAGAACAGGGATCTATCAAAGTCTGATCTTCACAACACATGTTTGTGGAAGTGTATCATGGCACGAACAAAGGAGATTTCTGAGGACCTCAGAAAAAGTGTTGTTGATGCTCATCAGGCTGGAAAAGGTTACACAACCATCTCTAAAGAGTTTGGACTCCACCAATCCACAGTCAGACATATTGTGTACAAATGGAGGAAATTCAAGACCATTGTAACCCTCCCCAGGAGTGGTCGACCAACAAAGATCACTCCAAGAGCAAGGCGTGTAATAGTCGGCGAGGTCACAAAGGACCCCAGGGTAACTTCTAAGCAACTGAAGGTCTCTCTCACATTGGCTAATATTAATGTTCATGAGTCCACCATCAGGAGAACACTGAACAACAATGGTGTGCATGGCAGGGTTGCAAGGAGAAAGCCACTGCTCTCCAAAAAGAACATTGCTGCTCATCTGCAGTTTGCTAAAAATCACGTGGACAAGCCAGAAGGCTATTGGAATGTTTTGTGGATGGATGAGACCAAAATAGAACTTTTTGATTTAAATGAGAAGCGTTATGTTTGGAGAAAGGAAAACACTGCATTCCAGCATAAGAACCTTATCCCATCTGTGAAACATGGTGGTGGTAGTATCATGGTTTGGGCCTGTTTTGCTGCATCTGGGCCAGGACGGCTTGCCCTCATTGATGGAACAATGGATTCTGAATTATACCAGCAAATTCTAAAGGAAAATGTCAGGACATCTGTCCATGAACTGAATCTCAAGAGAAGGTGGGTCATGCAGCAAGACAACGACCCTAAGCACACAAGTCATTCTTCCAAAGAATGGTTAAAGAAGAATAAAGTTAATGTTTTGGAATGGCCAAGTCAAAATCCTGACCTTAATCCAATTGAAATGTTGTGGAAGGACCTGAAGCGAGCAGTTCATGTGAGGAAACCCACCAACATCCCACAGTTGAAGTTGTTCTGTATGGAGGAATGGGCTAAAATTCCTCCAAGCCGGTGTGCAGGACTGATCAACAGTTACCAGAAACATTTAGTTGCAGTTATTGGTGCACAAGGGGGTCACACCAGATACTGAAAGCAAAGGTTCACATACTTTTGCCACTCACAGATATGTAATATTGGATCATTTTCCTCAAGAAATAAATGACCAAGTATAATATTTTTGTCTCATTTGTTTAACTGGGTTCTCTTTATCTACTTTTAGGACTTGTGTGAAAATCTGATGATGTTTTAGGTCATATTTATGCAGAAATATAGAAAATTCTAAAGGGTTCACAAACTTTCAAGCACCACTGTATATATATATATATATATATATATATATATATATATATATATATATATATATATGGGAGAGTTGGGTAAGTTGAGCCAGTGGGTAAGTTGACCCACCCCCTGTATCTAGGCAATGGTACAAAGTTGTCATCATGTAACCATAAATTCTGCAAGCACCGTTCATTTCTCTTTGGCTATGATGGAGAGCAGCTCATGGTGGTGTGGTAAGAATTTTTTTTTTTCTCACAAAAAACATTTTTTGCATGCCAAAGTAAATTTTCTTTATGCCAGCTATAGTGACTGTTAAGTTAAAGCAAATTTATCCAGGCCTCAATATATATCCCATCCATTTTGATGATTTACCTATGCATTAAAGCATGTGAATCATTTAGTTAAAGATTAGCCTGAATTGCTAAGCTAGGCTGTTTTTTTCCCCCCAAAATGGTGGTTGTGGGGCAAAGTGAACGCCTTGGGGTAAACTGAATCACTTAATCACAGGAGCACCTCCAGGATCTATTGGTATCTTCACCAGATCTGGCTGGATCAATGATCCACTCACCATTGCTTAGTTCCTTGAACATCTGGTTAAGCACGCCAACATATATACACAACACACACACACACACACCACTGTGTAAGCTAAATAAAAACAGAATGCGATAATTTGCAAATCATGGAAACCTTTTATTTAATTGAAAATAGTACAAAGACAACATATCAAATGTTGAAAGTGAGAAATTTTATTGTTTTTTGAAAAATATATGCTCATTTTGAATTTGACGTCAGCAACACGTTTCAGAAAAGTTGGGACAGGGGCATGTTTACCACTGTGTTGCATCACCTCTACTTTTAACAACACTCTGTAAATGTTTGGGAACTGAGGAGACCAGTTGCTGTAGTTTTGAAAGAGAAATGTTGTCCCATTCTTGCCTGATACACAATTACAGTTGCTCAACAGTTCAGCGTCTCTTTTGTTGTATTTTGTGCTTCATAATATGCCAAATATTTTAACTGGGAGACAGGTCTGGACTGCAGGAAGGCCAATTTAGCACCTGGACTCTTTTACTATGGAGCCATGCAGTTTTAATATGTGCAGAAAGTGGTTTGGCATTGTCTTGCTGAAAGAAGGAAGGCCTTCCCTGATAAAGATTTTGTCTGGATGGCAGCATATTTCTCTGAAATGTGTATATATCATTCAGCATTAATGATGCCTTCCCAGATGTACAAGCTACCCATGTCATGTGCACTAATGCACCCTCATACCATCACAGATACTGGCTTTTGAACTGTGCACTGATAACAAGCCGGATGGTTCCTCTCCTCTTTAGCCTGGAGAACGTGGTGTCCATGATTTCTAAAAATAATTTCTACTTTTGATTTGTCAGACCTTGGGACAGTTTTCCACTTCGCCTCAGTCCATCATAAAAGAGCTTGGGCCCAGAGAAGGTAACATTGTTTCTGGATATTGTTTATATCTGGTTTTAACTTGCATTTGTGGATGCTGTAATTAACTGTTTTCACAGATGATGGTTTTCTGAAGTGTTCCTGAACCCATACAGTGATTTCCTCAACAGATACATGTCTGCTTTTAATGCAGTGTCACCTGAGGGCCTGAAGATCACAGGTATCCAATGCCAGTTTTCAGTGTTGTTTCTTGCATACAGAGATGTAAAAAAATTCAAAGAATCTGGAGAATAATATTATGTACCATAGATGTGATCCCCAAATTCTTTGTAATTTTACACTAAGGAACATTATTCTTAAATTGTTGCAATGTTTGCCCATGCAGTCCTTCACAGAGTGGTGAACCCTTCCCCATCTTTACTTCTGAGAGTCTCAGTCTCTCTGGGATGCTGTTTTTATACCCAATCATGTCACTGACCTGTTGCCAATTAACCAAATTCATTTTTTTTAGCATTACACAACTTTTTCATTTTTTTGTTGCCCCGTCCCAACTTTTCTGAAACATGTTGCTGATATCAAATTCAAAATGAGCATATATTTTTCAAAAAAAAAAAAAATTCTCAGTTTCAACATTTGATATTGTAAGATTGTATGTGTGTTCTCGTGCATAGCTGTCCTGAGCTTTATGACCCTTTCACACCCTGGTAAACGTGCATAATCGCGAGAACAGACTCTTTTGTTTTCTCTGTACCTTCTAGTTTCGCTGAAACCACCTTCCTGGTTCCTCCTGTTCTAGGGGGTGTATGGTCTGCTCTTTCATGTATAACAAAAACGACTCCTTATCTGGCGAGTTTCACCTTGTCTTGTCACGCAAGCTTCTGAATGTATATAAACCCTGCTTTTTCTATGTATCACTGAGCAGTGCATGAATAAACCAGATTGATTTCATTCGTGTGGTTTGTTTTTACCCTGCTCCAGAGCGCTCTTATATCGACGCATCTGAACTAGGACAGACGCAGGTTCTAACAATTTGGTGACCCCGACGTGATACTCTCAATCAGGTAAGACATGTTTAATTGACTACCTGGTTGGCAGTAGTTTCGATTTTGTTTTCCCTGGTTCGAGTCCAGGAAGAGCGCGCTATACAAATTTACGACACATTTCCGTCTGTTCCTCTTCAGATCCGTCTGTTGTCATTGTACGATGGGAAGCTCGTTCCCTAAGCCTGCGCCAGGGGAAACCCCGGCCGAATGGATGACTAGGTGCGGTTTCGCTTATTATGTTTCTCCTTGGCTCGATAATTTGGCAGGTTGGACCGAGGCCAACCCTCAAATTCCTTCATATCCTCGCCAAGGTACTTTCGATCCTGGTTATCTTGCATCGGCCTATCGCATGATTTATGAGGGATTAGGGGACCCCGGCTGGGATCGCCCGTATATGCGGGATGGATATGCCAAATGGTATGATATGAAGAAGATTTGGGATAATTTTAAACAGGCTTATACTCCCCGTTCAGTCCTGAAATCCATCCCGAAGCCTCGGGCTGCACCCGTCACCAAGGAAACGGAGGAGGCGGCGCTAGGAAAATCCAAATCTCATTCTGCTCCTCCAGCCTCGTTAGACAGTAAACCTCCACCTTATAGTAAGACCGGAAAAGCTACTGGTAAATCGTCGTCATCTGTAAAAACGATTCCTAAAATTTATCCGTCCCTGGCTGCTGTGTCTGCGTGCCCCCCCCCCACGGTTGACAGAGGGCAGCGTCCCGGAGGGATAAAAGGTGCACCTGCATCAGCCAAGAACGGCAAAGACGAAGAAAGTAGTGACGATACCGATGATGACACTGATGATGACGATTGGGATAATCCCGATGGTGTGGGTCCAGACGCCGGCTCGCGTCCTTATCCGCCACAAAACGCTGCTTGTGTATGGGTTGCAAAGCGCAGTGGTATTGATATAACTCCCCCGTCCCCGTCGGCTCTTAAGGACATCATCTCGCTTCTTCCGTCACCCGATAAGCCCTTGCTTTTTGTTGATCAGTTAATTAATGTTTCTCGTAATTGTCAGCTTACGGGAGCTGATTACCGGTTTATTCTGCAAAATAAATTAGGAGGCGCATATGATGAGACAGCCCTGTTAGAAAACGTTCAGGTTCTCGCCCCCGTCAATGATCAAGCTGAAAATATTAAGGAAGAGTATGAAGGGGATGACGGTCGCCCGCGTCGGCGCACCGTGACTACCTTCTTTTGGAAGGACACGCCGAACGCACTGCAGCAGCTTCGTGAGCAGTTGACGCGATACCTGCTCGCCTTAAAACAAGCAAATAGAGACCTGTCACAGGTCACTAACTGCAAACAGGAGCGTTCTGAGCTGACGTCGGCTTTCTGGAAGCGCTTTGGGGAAGTTTGGCAACACTTGGGAGGTCTTGAACTTGATTTGGCAAACCCGAACCCAATGTTCTTGTCCACCTTTCTGTCTAATTGTCGCCCCGAAATACAGAGCGTATTAAAACATCACTGGAGTGACCGGAATAATCTGGTCCTCCGTCAGGCCGGGGAGCGGGTGCGCACGTTGGAGAGCGATGGTCTCCTAGACTGTAAGATGAATAAAGCATGTTTATCTGTTGTGCCGGGCGGACGGGTGGATGGACGACAGGAGAGGGGTCGCCGAATGGGGCCGCGCGGCGGGGGAGGGAGGAGAAATGGAAAGTGCCACTATTGTGGAAAAGAGGGACATTGGATAAGAGAGTGCCATGCGAGACAGCGTGATGAACGGGAACGTGAAAAGCCTGTCATTCACGCTGCCCCGAGCCCTTCTGGGCAGAGGGATTTTTCCCGCCCATAGGGCTGCCCTCAGAGCGATGAAACCCCGACCGTTGTTATGTTAAATCTTTCATTCAGCTCCCCCCTTAACGAAGATCTCCCTACCATTGTGTTATGCCTAGCAGGGACTGAGTATTCTTTCTTACTTGACACTGGGGCCACGATGTCTTCGGTGGGGAGGGAATATGCGGGTCCTTTATCTACACGGTCTGTAAGCTCTGTGGGAATAGAAGGGGTTCCTTTCCATTCCAGTTGCACGCCCCCCCTTTCTGTTACTTGTGCCCTTGATCCTCTACTAACGTTTTCTCACTCTTTTGTTTGCATGCCTGAATGCCCTTTCAATCTGCTAGGACGGGACCTCATGAGCCTTTTGGGGCTTTCTATTTCCTTCAGTGGTTCGCACATGCGTGTGGATATACCTGACGACGCTCCATCGGATGCCCAAGCTCTCACTTCCCTTTCCCTTCCTCATAATCTTCTTAATGCTGCTTGTGCCGCTACCTACCTCACACCCTCTCTTTCTGACCTTCCAGATTCTCTTTGGGCGAAACATAAGGACGAGGTGGGCTTTGTTAAGTGTACCCCTTACGAGGCGGTCATTAAACACTCTTCGCCAGTATATGTAAAACAGTACCCCCTTTCCCCAGCTAAACTGTCTGGCATTGATGATGTTCTGTGTTCTCTCCTAGAGCAAGGTGTGGTTGTTCCCTGTGTTAGCCCTTATAACACTCCAGTGAACCCGGTGCAGAAGCCCAACGGCACGTGGCGTTTCACCCAGGACTTGCGTAAGATTAATGAGTTAATTATCCCAGTCGCCCCATTAGTTCCAGACGTTCCCTCTCTTATGGCCTCGATTCCGTGTGAACATGCTTTTTTCTCTGTAATTGATCTCTGTTCTGCCTTTTTCAGCGTCCCTGTGGGCCACGACACGCAGCCCCTGTTCGCTTTTACGCATAGGGGTAAGCAGTACACCTGGACCAGGTTACCTCAAGGGTATGTTGATTCTCCTGCGGTTTTTACAGCCGTAGTGAGGGACGCCTTGGCCGATTTGTGCCTCCCCTCGGGCTCCTCCGTGCTCCAGTATGCGGATGATCTTCTGGTAACGGCGGAGGATAAGGACATTTGCGCTACAGCTACACTCGCTCTCCTCTCTCTTCTGGCGCAAGAAGGTTTCAAGGTCTCACGAACTAAGCTTCAGTTCTGCCTCCCCACTGTTCGATATCTGGGTCACGATCTCTCCCAGGGCTCCCGCAGGCTCAGCCCCGAGCGTGTGCAGGTCATCCTAGACACTCAGGTGCCTGCCACCAAACACGCCCTCATGGCTTTTCTGGGACTTATCAATTACTGCCGCCAGTGGATTCCTGACTGTTCCACCTATGACAAGTGTCTGCGCTCTGCAATTCTGCACTCGGACCCTTTGACTCAGCCCTTGGTATGGTCTGACGAGATGTTGTCGGCCTTCAGGGCCTTGAAACAGGCTTTATGCTCGGCTCCTGCTCTCGGACTTCCGAATTACCGTTTGCCGTTTCATTTATATGTGTGCAACCAGCAGGGAACTGCGTCTGGGGTTTTGGCGCAGGAGCACGGGGGGGGTATGCGGCCTTGTGCGTTCCTCTCTAAAACTCTCGATTCTGTGGCTCAGGGTCTCCCTGCTTGCCTCAGGGCGGTGGCTGCATGTGCTGTCATGGTCACGGACGCTGAACGGCTGGTTTTGTCTCACCCGCTCGTTCTCCACACCTCACATGATGTAGTGCACGTTTTAAAGAACCTCAGTACCCAGCATTTATCTGCGCAGCGTCGCTCTGGATACGAGTCTATTCTTTTGGCCACCGAAAACCTTACTGTTAAGCCCTCCTCCTCCTTTGATTCTCTCGCGCACGCGCTTCAGCGCCTCCTCAATTCACAGGATGATTCTCTTCCTTCTGAAACACACGACTGCATTTCTAGCATTCTTTTCGAGACAAGTATCCGCCCCGACTTACGCTCCACCCCGTTACTTTCAGGTGATTCGCTGTTTGTGGACGGCTCGTGCTCACGCCCCTCTGACGGCGTCTTTGTGTGTGGTTATTCTGTGTGCCGCCTTCCTGATGAAACTGTTGAAGCTTTTTCTCTTCCTTTCTCCTCGGCTCAGGCTGCTGAACTATACGCTCTAACCCGTGCATGTGTTATCGCCCAGGACACAGACGTCACTATCTACACTGATTCACGCTACGCTTTCGGCGTTGCTCATGACTTTGGTCGGATTTGGGCTTCGCGTGGGTTCACCACTGCAGACGGTAAGCCCATTTCTCATTCTTCGCTTGTTACTGATCTTATTACAGCGTGTCTTCTCCCGCGCTCTTTAGCCATTGTTAAGACTCGTGCTCATTGTATTGGGGACTCTTTTGAGATCAGGGGAAACTCTCTCGCCGATCGCATTGCCAAAGCCGCGGCTGCCTCCGGTGTTTTTCCGCCTTCGCTTACTCTCTCCCTGGTCTCATCCAGCCGTATGATTAGTGCCGTTCTTCCGGACATTGACTTGATCTCCCTCCAGGCCTCCGCTTCGGCCTCAGACAACCATTTCTGGGACTCATGCGGCGCGCAGCCGTCTGACGGCGTTCGGATCGATGCTCAGGGCCGCCTTTGTTTGCCTAGACATTGCACTCCATTTCTCGTCCGCGAGTTTCATGGTCCCACTCACCGCGGCCGAAGAGGGGTAGTGGAGGATTTATCCAAAATATTTTGCATCGACAAAATACACACTGATGTACATCACATTCTAGACAGATGTTTAACGTGCGCCCAGAATAATCCATCTAAACCAGGCGCGGTACATCAGCACCTTCCCATACCTGACACGCCGTTCCAGGAATGGCAGATTGACTTTACTCACATGCCAAAACAGGGCCCCTTTAAGTATCTTTTGGTCATGGTCGACAAATTTTCACGATGGGTGGAGGCTTTCCCCTGTGGGAAAGAAGACGCTCGCACGGCGGTAAACAAATTGACGCAAGAAATCATTCCGCGTTATGGTCTCCCGGTAGGGATAGACTCTGACAAAGGTACGCCGTTCACCTCTAAGGTGACCCAAGAACTATGTAAGGACCTAAAAATCCATTGGCGTTTCCACATCCCGTACCATCCGCAGTCCTCCGGCATTGTGGAGCGCGCAAACAGAACAATCAAGGGTAAGCTGCGTAAAGCCATGCAAGAAGCTGGTACTAAAAATTGGGTACAAGTTTTGCCTTTAGTTCTCGCTGACATGCGAATGACCGCTCAAGTGGCCCTCGACAACCTGTCTCCGTATGAGCTCGTGATGGGCCGGCCTTTTCCTACACCCTGGCGCAGAGGTATGCAGGCTATAGGAACGAGTGATCTTGATGTACATCTCAGTGAGTACGCCGTGGGTCTCATGCGGGTGTTGGATGAGTACTGGACGAGACTAAATTCCAAAAAGCCTCCCATTCCTGAGGCACCCACTCACCCCTTTGAGGTAGGGGATAAAGTGTTGGTAAAGAAATTCGCTAAATTAGGCACTCCTCTAGAGGAACCACCCTACAGTGAACCCACGGATGTGCTCGCTGTAACTCGAACGGCTGTACTAACTGACCTTTTTCCACAGTGGATTCATGCCAGTCGAATAAAGAAGGCTCCAATGTAATAGAAATCTATATTGTTGATGCTTAACAGGTTTTTGTGTTTCAGAAAGTTGCTGTGACAATAGCTGACGGCCTTTTCAGGGATCCCTTTTCCAGCATCCGGAGTGATCCGGTTTCGGCTGATCTACAAAGAGGGGATGGTCGGTGCGTCCCGCAGACTTCTGGGCTAAAGAATCTGGAAGACACGTGAGCCTGGGCTACCTTCAACTATCTACATCCTGTGGACACAGAAAGAACAAAGTCAGTGACCAGTATGACTTTCCTTCTGGTATTGGTCTTAGCGCTTGGAGCAGGGAATCCCGCTCAAGCCAGCCACGAGGACAACGTTTTTTGGCGATTTGCCAATTGGACTGCTAAACAACATACTAATCAGTCTTGTTATGTCTGTCAATACGTTAGAGTCTAAACTGTAGTTATACTCTGTAAACAAAGTATAAAAGAGGGGATTGTAAGATTGTATGTGTGTTCTCGTGCATAGCTGTCCTGAGCTTTATGACCCTTTCACACCCTGGTAAACGTGCATAATCGCGAGAACAGACTCTTTTGTTTTCTCTGTACCTTCTAGTTTCGCTGAAACCACCTTCCTGGTTCCTCCTGTTCTAGGGGGTGTATGGTCTGCTCTTTCATGTATAACAAAAACGACTCCTTATCTGGCGAGTTTCACCTTGTCTTGTCACGCAAGCTTCTGAATGTATATAAACCCTGCTTTTTCTATGTATCACTGAGCAGTGCATGAATAAACCAGATTGATTTCATTCGTGTGGTTTGTTTTTACCCTGCTCCAGAGCGCTCTTATATCGACGCATCTGAACTAGGACAGACGCAGGTTCTAACAGATATATTGTCTTTGGACTATTTTCAATGAAATATTGGGTTTCCATGATTTGCAAATCTTCACATTCTGTTTTTATTTATGTTTTACACAGTGTCCCAACTTTTTTGGAATTGGGGTTGTTTATTTAATTAAACAAAGCCCAATTTGCAGAAATAAATTTGCATTTTTTTAAAAAGTTTGGGAAAAAAGACATGCTTATTAGAAATCAAATGGTAATGATTCAGGTGTAGTACTTTGCCATCATTAGCTAATTAGCTATAAACTTATGTTAGCTACTACCTTTTATCCTAGTTAATGACATTTTCAGGGAATCAACATGGCATTGTGCAAGCACACTGGAGCTTTCACTTGTATGTTGGTCAAGCTTACAAACTAAGGATGTAGTCACGTGCCTAATACCTAAATGAGCAGCAACAGTGTTTTCTGGAAACTGGAAAAATGTTCATTATTTGAGGCCGTAATATGACACAAATTAAAGTCTCGTTTCATATGAGAACCTTTTTATTTGCCTTGTGCAGTGCTATCAATCATAGTTTTCAGGCAAACAGTCAGTATCAACTAAAGTGCAGTTTATCCAGCATAGCTTTTAAACAGTTCAACCATTATTGCTATAAACTATAGCTTGCTACTGAAAGAAGCTCAAGTTAATTTAGCTTGTACAAGACAGCCCCATACTTTTTTAACCTATATGTAACATCCTAGGTTACTTGTCAGGTGATAAAATCTATGTTCGACTAAACCAGGGCAAATTTTCCCCCAGGACAGCATCACACCAGTGGGCTATATTGGGACTGAAATTACCCTTGAAGATTAAAACACCACTTGTTATTGCTGAAAGCCACTGTGCAAGGTTAGTGCTGGATGGATAAGGCTGAGAAGCATGGCTTTAACTCTCTCTCTTTTGCACGCGCACACACACACACACACACACACACACACACACACACACACACACACACACACACGCGCTGTTCCATTCAGGGCTACGAAAACATCTGGGATGCTTGTCAAGCATGCAATTAAGTTATTACCTTTACACATTAATAAAATTACCAATTGCCCATATATAATTGCAATACCACAATGAAATATTCACTAACCCAATTAAGTTTTGTTATATACCACAATGTCCACTATCATGTCCATGTCTTAGATTGGAATAGTATTTTCAGACTTTATATAAATGATAATCTTCAACATTTATATCAGACCTTTCCCCAGATATAGAATTACTGATATATGTAGCAATAAAGTTCAACTCAACTCAACTTTGTCATTCTTCCACATACACAGTATATACAGAAAAACGAAATGTCCTTCTCAACGGATCAAGGTGCATAGACAATGCAAACAAGAAGTATCACGACAAAACAGCAAACATTAAATATTTCAAGAGCTGTGCAAACATCACATAACACGACCTAACATTAGATGACATAACACAACATAACATAAGCTGACATATTATACACAGCATAACACAACCTAACATTACCTGACATAACTGAGCTAGCATGCATTTTATAACATAACAAATTTTGTTTGGTTTATAACAATTTTGTTTTATAAGAAAATTGTAAAACATTTGCTTTTTTCTTTCTCTCTGAGCAAACTTCTTAAGGACTGCAGTTCATTCAACACAGAATAAACGAATAATGAACGAATTTAAGAGACAGTATTAAATAAGGGTCCTTCCTTCCTTCCTTCCTTCCTTCCTTCCTTCCTTCCTTCCTTCCTTCCTTCCTTCCTCACTACCGACATCCCACATCCTAGGAAAAAACTGTCTAATTTTTTTTCCCTCAAAACACAACTATCCATAATTGCGGGTTATGACAATATTGAGCTCATACACATTAATATTTCCAGCAAGCTATATTAACTATATTTTAATCTCAAATTCATAGCTTTATTAAAAAATTCAGCTTGCAGCCCTGAATAAACTTAATCATCAATAGTCAAAATGTCAATCTTTTACAAAGTCAATAACCTTTTTACAATGATTGCAACTTTATAACTATATGTTATTAGAAAAATATGAAACTCAGGCTTAAACCATCCACACCACAAAGGTCATATTGATGTGATAAAAAGGGGAATAATACGACATCTACTAAAACTACGTCTTGGTTATTCTTTAATATAATTCTAAAATGTTTAATAGCAATTGTTATGCAAATCATATGCTCTTTTTTTCAAATGTAACACAATACATCATGGCTAAATGCAATGTCACCATCTTCTATCGTAAATGGTTTTAAAAATACTTTCTGTAACTTTCTTGACATTACATGTTCTGGCATTGTCACAAACAAAAACCTGATGACTGGATCCTCATATGCCAAATACTTGAACATGATTGGTTGGAATTATGTGCTTTTCTAATAATTAACATTTAAAAATTAAATACATCTTTATATCTGTCTCACTAGTTTCTTTTATACTGGTATATCCTAGGTGCACTCAACAGGAGAATAATATTCATATTTATTTACACTCCAGGGTGGTGCAGTGGTTAGCACTTCCCTCACAGCAAGAAGGTTCCAGGTTTGAACCCCACGGCCGATGGGGGCCTTTCTGTGTGGAGTTTGCATGTTCTCCCTGTGTCTGTGTGGATTTCTTCTGGGTGCTCCGGTTTCCCACAAAGTTTAAAGACATGCAGATTAAGTAAAATACCCAGCCACTGGGGCTGTACCATACAAGCCAGTGCATACTTAGTGCTGGTCCCAAGGATAGATTGGGGAGTGTTGCATCAGGAAGGGCATCTGGTGTAAAACCTACACCAAATCAAATATGCAGAACAGATCCGCTGTGGTAACCCCTAATGGGAGCAGCCAAAAGAAGAGGAAGAAGAATTGAGACTCCAGTGGAAAAGTTTTTCTTCTTTTAGAGAAGCCCTCTAACCAACAGGTAACTGTGGTTCAGTGAAAAGTTCATGCTCACAAATAACTAGCAGATCAGACTTCTCTTTTCAGTGTAAGCTCATTTAATGTGTGTTTTAAAACACCCCATTTATGTGGTATCAATAGAGACTAATGTGAAATAATAGAGAATTAATTATTCATTATCATAGCTATATGTGTTCAAAGCCTTGTTTTTATATTATCTTGGATTTCAGGCCTGGAAACATTACTTTTGAAATCAACATAATATATTTCTGCACCAATTTGTACATTCCTTGTTTCCGGGCATATAGTTTCCCCCAAGATGTTCCCTGGTGCATATGAAAGGCTAGCTTAGTAGGTTCTTTAAGTGCAAGATGGGGCAGAGTGTTCAGGCTGCCGATCAATAGCTCTAGAATGATTATGAGTCTCTCTTTGACTGGCATTTAAAGGCAATCAGCACCTTATGGATGTCCAGTGTGTGAGGAGCAATTTGTGCAGTAATATCTTTCTTCCCCCATTTTACACTCGCTTCTTAGCTACAACAGATGCTGAGTGAAACACTCAGGTGGGTGGATTTCCCAAAAGCTTCTTAATGCTAAGAGCATCTTAACTAGGAGAGAGAGTGTTCATTATGGTGCTTGCTCTACCATTTAATGATGATCTTTGTGCTACGATGCTTTTAGGAAAGCCGCCCCAGGTTGGTCCACTGCTGATCACTCAGAGCCTGAAAGCCTTCAAATGAGGAACTCTTGCAATCATCTCACAATAGTATGGATACAACAGTTTGGCTTGTAGTTCTAAACTCCTATAATCAATTGATGAGCAATTCTATATCACAGTCTCATAGTTTCTGAGCTATTTTCACAGCAAAGGTGGCTGGATAGCTAATGTGGGAGAAAGTGCAGTCTACTTCTCTTGTCTTTCTCTATAGTCTTGTTCCTGTATCTATTTGATTCCTGCTGTGGTTTTGCAGTTGTCTATTTGCTGTTGGCATAGCTTTATTGGCACAGAGGCCTCTGAAGACCTCACTTATCTCTCCCACAGCAGTGAGAAAAGCAAGAGAGATTACAGTCATCCATCATACTAGTTCCTCCACAGTTTACTGTCTGGGATCAGCACAGGACCCCCCCCCCAAAAAAAAAAAGAAAAGAAAAAAAGAAAAAAACCTGAAAATGCTTCTTTGTGCTGATCAAATAGACAGGAATTGGGTCAGGAGTCAGGGGACCATGTCTGTGAAGATTCTCAATCATCCAGGTCATAGTAAACTGTGGGTGGTAGAAAAGGGCAACTGGACTTGCTTGAAGATTCTTGAAAACGTTTCACCTCTCGTCCAAAAGGCTTCCTCAGTTCTGTCTGACTAATAGGGAGTATCAGATATTTATCCTCTCCTGGCTCAGAATCAGAATCAGAATTCTGATGACCAGCTCATCTAAGGTGTCACTGAGGCATCATGTTGGTGTGGGTCGCTGGAGGCTGGGTGTGAATGGCGAGTCATTAGGGTGATCAAAGGATTGCCCGTTAGGGTGATCAATGGCAATCTGACTCTCTCTGTCCTCCTGTGAGTCCCCGAAAACAGCTGGGTCCTGGCGTACACCCAGCCGTCTGGGAAGAGTGTCCAAGACCACCTTGTAGATGGTTGACAAATGATGTCTTAGACCCCCACCTCTGTTCAGTGATGGCCGTTCTAGGTTTACAAAAATGGCTTCTTTGACTCCTCGCTCATACCAACGATCCTCTCTGGCTAAAATGCGTACGTCACAATCCCGAAATGAGTGTCCTTCATTGTTAAGATGAATGTAGACAGCCGAGTCCTGGCCTGAGGAGCTGGCTCTCCTGTGTTGGGCCAAGCGCCTGTATAGCGGTTGCTTCGTCTCCCCAATATACAAATTTGTGCAATTCTCACTGCACTGAATTGCATACACTACGTTGTCCTGTTTGTGTCTGGGTATTCTGTCCTTAGGGTGGACCAGTTTCTGCTTCAGGGTATTATCGGGTCTGAAATGTACTGGAATGTTGTGTTTGTAGAAGATCCTCCTGAGTTTCTCAGATAGACCAGAAATGTAGGGAATGACAATGTTCTTGCGTTTGTTCCTGTTATCATCCTTGTCAGTTATGTTCCTTTTTATGCTCTTTAGGAAAGCCCAGTTGGGATAACCGCAATTCTGAAGTGCTTTCTTGATATGGTTCTGCTCCTTCTCTTTTCCCTCTAATGTTGTCGGAATGTTCTGAGCCCTGTGTTGCAAGGTCCTAATGACCCCCAATTTATGTTCCAGTGGGTGGAATCTTGGGGATTCACAAAGAAGGAGCTCCTCTCAGACCTATTATCAGCAGTATAAACTCGGTCACATATAACATTGCTAAACACCTAGCCACAATCTTGGCTCCTCTGGTTGGGAATACACCATATCATGTCAAAAATTCCCAAGATTTTGCTTCTAAAGTTGCAGACCTCAAACTAGATTCAGATGAAACCATGGTTTCCTACGATGTCACTTCTCTGTTCACCTGCATTCCCACCACAGAAGCAGTCGAATCTGTAAGAAAACGACTCCTTCAGGATAGCTCCTTACTGGATAGAACGAAACTCACCACGGATCAGATTTGCACCCTGCTTGACCTCTGCCTGACTACCACTTATTTCCAGTTTAATGAAAGTTTCTACAGACAGAAGCATGGATGCGCCATGGGATCACCAGTGTCCCCTATTGTGGCTAATTTATACATGGAGGAAGTGGAACATATAGCTTTGACCACTTTTGCAGGAGTTGCTCCCAGCCATTGGTTTAGATACGTGGATGATACTTGGGTTAAAATCAAAATCCAGGAGGTGGAAGCTTTCTCGAAACACATCAATGCAGTGGATAGCAACATCAACTTCACTCGGGAGGATGTCAGTGGGAATAATCTAGCCTTCTTGGATTGTGATGTACACATTAGACAAGACAGAAGCCTTAGTATCGAGGTCTACCGGAAACCCACACACACAGACCAGTACCTACTTTTCGACTCTCACCACCCACTGGAACATAAATTGGGGGTCATTAGGACCTTGCAACACAGGGCTCAGAACATTCCGACAACATTAGAGGGAAAAGAGAAGGAGCAGAACCATATCAAGAAAGCACTTCAGAATTGCGGTTATCCCAACTGGGCTTTCCTAAAGAGCATAAAAAGGAACATAACTGACAAGGATGATAACAGGAACAAACGCAAGAACATTGTCATTCCCTACATTTCTGGTCTATCTGAGAAACTCAGGAGGATCTTCTACAAACACAACATTCCAGTACATTTCAGACCCGATAACACCCTGAAGCAGAAACTGGTCCACCCTAAGGACAGAATACCCAGACACAAACAGGACAACGTAGTGTATGCAATTCAGTGCAGTGAGAATTGCACAAATTCGTATATTGGGGAGACGAAGCAACCGCTATACAGGCGCTTGGCCCAACACAGGAGAGCCAGCTCCTCAGGCCAGGACTCGGCTGTCTACATTCATCTTAACAATGAAGGACACTCATTTCGGGATTGTGACGTACGCATTTTAGCCAGAGAGGATCGTTGGTATGAGCGAGGAGTCAAAGAAGCCATTTTTGTAAACCTGGAACGGCCATCACTGAACAGAGGTGGGGGTCTAAGACATCATTTGTCAACCATCTACAAGGTGGTCTTGGACACTCTTCCCAGACGGCTGGGTGTACGCCAGGACCCAGCTGTTTTTGGGGACTCACAGGAGGACAGAGAGAGTCAGATTGCCATTGATCACCCTAACGGGCAATCCTTTGATCACCCTAATGACTCGCCATTCACACCCAGCCTCCAGCGACCCACACCAACATGATGCCTCAGTGACACCTTAGATGAGCTGGTCATCAGAATTCTGATTCTGATTCTGAGCCAGGAGAGGATAAATATCTGATACTCCCTATTAGTCAGACAGAACTGAGGAAGCCTTTTGGACGAGAGGTGAAACGTTTTCAAGAATCTTCAAGCAAGTCCAGTTGCCCTTTTCTACCACCCACAGAGTCAGGGGACCCTTCAAAAACCTATTTATCTCATTCAACAATTAGAGAGATTTTTGTCTGTTTCATTGAGAGCAAATTATTCACTGAATTCATCACTTCATTCACCCAAAAGAGCATTTCAGTTTTTGTTTCAGAATTGGGCATCCATGATCAAAGATGAATGTATGGGATTTTTCATTCGGCTCTTTAATGCAGATTTTGAAAATGTGCATTCAAATGCACAGGCCATAAAGAAATAAATAATGCCATTGTTATGCATGGCTGATGTGGAAACAAAATACAAGAGGAATGGAAACAGATTTTTGTGAATCAATGCGTGGGACCATAAGCCACATATATGGCAAATGCTTGTCTGTTACACCACTTGGGAGCATATTTTGAATAGCAATGTGTATATACAGGTATATCCAACTAATGCATCTTGTCTCATCTCATCTCATCTCATCTCATCTCATCTCATCTCATCTCATCTCATTATCTCTAGCCGCTTTATCCTGTTCTACAGGGTCGCAGGCAAGCTGGAGCCTATCCCAGCTGACTACGGACGAAAGGCGGGGTACACCCTGGACAAGTCGCCAGGTCATCACAGGGCTGACACATAGACACAGACAACCATTCACACTCACATTCACACCTATGGTCAATTTAGAGTCACCAGTTAACCTAACCTGCATGCCTTTGGACTGTGGGGGAAACCGGAGCACCCGGAGGAAACCCATGCGGACATGAGGAGAACATGCAAACTCCGCACAGAAAGGCCCTCGCCGGCCATGAGGCTCGAACCCGGACCTTCTTGCTGTGAGGCGACAGCGCTAACCACAACACCACCGTGCCGCCTAATGCATCTTGTAATTTATTATATTGTTAGCTACTAAATATACTGTAATAGGTAGACCAGTGCGGTCAGACTCCAGCCAGCTCAATAAGTCAAGCATCCATCCACCCATCCATTATCTGTAGCCACTTATCCTGTTCTACAGGGTCACAGGCAAGCTGGAGCCTATCCCAGCTGACTATGGGCGAGAGGCAGGGTACACCTTGGATAAGTCACCAGGTCATCGTAGGGCTGACACAGAGACAAACAACCATTCACACTCACGGTCAATTTAGAGCAGACCTGGGCATTTTCCGGCCCGCGGGCCGCATCCGGCCTGTTGGTTCATTCTGACCGGCCCGCGTAAGGTTAATTAGAAATTACAAAATAAACGTATTTTCTAATTTTACCTCATGCATGGACTGAATGTGCATTGCTTTTATTTTGAAGTTGTGTTCAACAAAAACGCAATGCGCGCGACATGAACACGACATGAAATCCCACGAAACCTAATCCCGCGATAACTACTTCCGTAATTTGTCCAGACCAACCACAAACTTGTACGTCATCCTTCAAACGGTCCAGCCAATCACATAGTGTGACGTCACCAGCAGGCGCCGGAGCCCGAGCCGATCTGTAGATCTGATACCTACACCGAATGGACTGATGATCATCTGTCAGCTGTGCTTCGCATCTCCACCTCAGACATTCAACCTGACTCTGATGCACTCGTTAAAGACCAACAGAGACTAGATTTCTCTCAGTGAACAAATAAAAAACTGAAAAGCACCAAATGAGGTGATTAGACTACAAATGTGGGCATCATTATTATAATATGATGCATCTTGCTTGATATTTGGAGTAGAAAGACAATATTGTGATGTCTTTATTGTGTTTTGGGGTGAATGTGACTGAAAAAAAATGGTACAAACGTTCACATTTTGTTAACCATTGTTTTGGGAAATTTGATTGAATAAATTACTTTTTTTGTAAGGCAACCTCGTTTTTTCCATACTCTGACCAGTCTTAGCAGCTTGTAAAAACAATGATATTTACTGCTTTATATAAAGAAATACAATTAATATTATGCAGAATTTAGTTCAGCCTTATGGTCCGGCCCTCCACAAAATTTTCTGTTTCTCATGTGGCCCCATGGAAAAAATTATTGCCCACCCCTGATTTAGAGCCACCAATTAACCTAACATGCATGTCTTTGGACTGTGGGGGAAACCCACACAGACATGGGGAGAACATGTAAACTCCACACAGAAACTCTTCGCCGGTCGCTGGGCTTGAACCCAGGACCTTCTTGCTGTGAGGCAACAGTGCTAACCACTCCACCACTGTGCCACCCATAAATCAAGCATCTCATCTCATCTCGTTATCTTTAGCCGCTTTATCCTGTTCTACAGGATCGCAGGCAAGCTGGAGCCTATCCCAGCTGACTACGGGCGAAAGGCGGGGTACACCCTGGACAAGTCACCAGGTCATCACAGGGCTGACACATAGACACAAACAACCATTCACACTTACATTCACACCTACGGTCAATTTAGAGTCACCAGTTAACCTAACCTGCATGTCTTTGGACTGTGGGGGAAACCGGAGCACCCGGAGGAAACCCACGCAGACACGGGGAGAACATGCAAACTCCGCACAGAAAGGCCCTCGCCGGCCACGGGGCTCGAACCCGGACCTTCTTGCTGTGAGGCGACAGCGCTAACCACTACACCACCATGCCGCCCTTAAATCAAGCAATGTTAATAAAATATAAAACACAATTGGACAGTAGGCCAGTTAGAAAATATGCTCATGTTTAAAAGCAGATTAATGCTGCAGGAGGAAATGGCAATGATTAATAGCTATCTACTTGGGAAATTTCAGTATATTTAACAATCTGGCAGATGATTTTATCCCAAGTGACTTACAATTGACAGAGCATATGACTGAGCAGTTGAAGGTGAAGAGTTTTGCTAAAGGACCCAAAAAGGGCAGCTTGGTAGATTTGCATTTGAACTAAGAACCTTCCAAGGAGTAGCCCAAAGCCTGAGCCACTGAGCCAACAGTGGTAATTTTAGGTAACACTCAATTTATAGCAAAGGTTGCTGGGAGCATTTTGGATAGGAGCTTCATGAAATGAGTTGATGGGAAAATCTAAGAATTATTCAACTTTTGACATCTCTTATGAGCTAAACTGTTTTTGTTATAGAGAATTTTATGAACAGGGATAAAGTAGCTGGCACTGTGCTGCCGTATTCTCTGTGGACTGTGTTTCGGGGCGTTCACTGCACCTGTACAAATTTGTCCTTAACGTAAGCATCTCTCACTTGACTTATTCCCTCTATCTCAGCAGCTTCAGGTGAAGTTTCAGAGCTGGCCAGTGTGCTTGATCAGCACGGACAGGTCTGTGGAGACATGAACAGGGAAGCAGACCGTGTCCGACCCTATAGGTCATACATCTACCTCTTGCTGCATCCACTGCCCTTGAGGAAGAATCATTACTCAGCTAAGTAATGCGGCAGTTTTAGCGTTTGGGAATAAATAACGGTTTTAATCTGTGGTACTTTCCAGCTGTGGCTGTGAACTGGCTGTCACACACCTTAAATTTCACCTTGCTCATCAAAGGAACACAGCAGCTCTGTTCTCTTTTGGTGCAAATTAAGTAGGAAAAATAGAATGATCACCTGTTTGGATGCTGGAAAATAATGAGCAATAGACATTAGCTCATAAAACTCCTTTGAGTTTTAAATTGGTGTTCTTAGATCTCTAATCCCTCACATTCAGACATTAATTAATTATTATTATTATTAAAAAAAAAAAAACTTTGCTACTTAGCAACTTTTAAGAACTCGGGTCCCTGCTGATAAACCCATCTCCAAGCAATAGGACAAAATATTTCTGTTGTATAATTTTATGATCTGAAGCTTTCACCCCTTTTTTCTGTCACACAAGAATAGTTTAAAGCTGGATGGATATCATGCATCATATATTTTTAGATTCTATTGCTCCCATGTTGCCTGTTATGCAACAGAAACCAGTTGGTATATTTTGTAATCAAGCAATATTGTGGAATATTTTGGTGAACAGTTAGCTGTGTTTAAGAAGAAGCTGTTCATGGTTATCTACATACCACTACAGCCTTGCATCATCTCATCTCATTATCTCTAGCCGCTTTATCCTTCTACAGGGTCGCAGGCAAGCTGGAGCCTATCCCAGCTGACTACGGGTGAAAGGCGGGGTACACCCTGGACAAGTCGCCAGGTCATTGCAGGGCTAGCCTTGCATCATTCAAATTTAAAACAAACATTATACTGTAGAGCCTGAATTTTAAAGGCAACTTACTTTGTCCTCTAATTGTCTCCATACTTTGAGGTGGCTATAAATATACTTGATTTTGTGCTCTATTTGGTCTCCCACTTGTCCTCCACACAATCTTTGAAGCATGCATGGCTATTTGGTAGAAAAAGTTCCCATGGAGACACATTGAGCTTGATTAAAAGCACCGATGGATGGCAACCTCATGAACTTTTTTCATCACCTCTTTCAGTCAGCCTCCCTTTGCTTCATCATGATTGGGCTTTTGTGGAAGAGAGAAATTATGTGCAGGGAGTGGAGTGAAATAATGTGTACAGGGCCAGGTCCTCCCTTGAACACACATCTAATCACAGTGATTACCTGTTACTTCAGATCGGCCTCTTCCATTGTGATTCATTTCTTTCATAAAGTTCTTGGACAATGTTATTAGTGTTGACTGATTTTTCTGTCAAATTTGTGATGTCCTGTGATGTATTACTTTTAGGTAGAGTGCAACATAAGGCTTGTTTTGTAGTCTCTCAGTGATAAAGCATATAGTACATGTTCACTAATGTATTAATTAGGCTGGGCAGTGACTGTTTAAAGTCTGGCAGCTATGGTGTCAGATTATGAAAAATCAAATTCAAAAGAGTGGTAGGACTGTGGAAAAATATGAAAGAAATAGGAACAAATAATCATTTCTGGCATGAGAATAGTGATAATCTTTGTATAATGATGCAAACCAGGTGATGAAAAGCAACTTAAATAGAGTTTCTAAACTGCATAATTGTGTTACACATTAATATGGGGCAATGGATAGCATTGCCACTTCAAGGTTCCGGAGTCCCAGTGTTCAATCCTGAGCTCCCAGGATCTGTATAAAGTTTCTGCGCAAGTTCTCTCTCTGACCATATGAGATTCTCCAGTTCCTTCCCACCTTCTAAAAACAGACCACTTGGTGGATTAGCTACTCTAAATTGCTCCTATGTGTGACTGTCTCTACATGGTACCCTGTGATGTTCTGGTTGTATGCGTTCAGGGTGTACTCCTGCCTTGCACCCAGTGTTCTCAGGATAGGGGCTGAATCGATCATGATTGTTGTCTGAGCTTAAAATGCCTCCAAAAGGTGTGTACAGTATGCAAGTTTTAATTTATTTAGTGACTGTATATGTGTTTATTAGTGTTGTAGTATTTGAGACTGGTCTTAGTTTCGAGACCAGTCTTGAGACCACTTTTTGAAGGTCTCGGTCTCATCTCTGAATTGACCACATTTTTACTCAGTCTTATCTCAGTCTCAGACATACAGGACTTGGGATTTTATTTCAAGATTGATCAAGAACACAACTGCAGGGATATCACTACATTGCCTGTGCAATGTTTGATTTATTTGTTAACATCATTATTGTGATTGGATGTAAAACTTCCTGCTTCAAATGTAACTAGTAACATGACTCCTTGGTAATCTGACATTTTTGTTACGGTTAATAGCTGTCACCCCTATCCGCACCCATTCACACACACTGTTCTGGTCCTGGTCTTGATTTGGTCTCCCTCTGCCTTGGTCTTGGTCTTGACTTGATCTCAACCCCTCAAAGTCTTGGTCTTGTCTCCATCTCAATACACATGACTTGGTCTTCGTTTAGGTCGTCTTGACTGCAACATTAGTGTTTATACATTTAATTCAGATAAAACCACACCATTAGACTGATGACACTGTTTTGTGTAGTGTTCCATTCCTCACACACTGTTACATTATATACTGTACAGAGGACAGATAATACTGCCTTCAGGTTGTAGGAGACAAAAACATATCAAAGACCATTTTAAAGAAAATAATTGCAAGAGAATGTATTGTAGGCCTCATTTCAGTCTTCAAACAGATGCAACGTTTGATATCTCCCATTAAACTGGAGTCCATCTTGATTAAATGCCTCACTTTCTCATGCCTCACCCTCTTGAAGTTCATTGATGGGAAGAGAAAACACTTTCCTGAGCTTGTTACAGGTTTTTTTTAAAATCTATAAAAAGCTAATATAGGAGCAAATAGAAATTGATTTAAAATGAGCTGTCAAGATGAGGCCATTTGAAGAGTAGGCTGTTATTAGACAGAAATGGAAGCAATTAGAAAACAAAGAATGGAGCTCCTCTTTTCTTCGTCTTGCATGCTCTCTTGAAGCTGAACAGAATTGCTATTGACATATGATCTGACATTCTCTATTTCCTTTCTTACACTTATTTCAATTTTCAGTGAAGCCTAATATGCCCCCATTTGCTTCTCTCATTTTGTAAGGGTCAAGCAAAAATAGTGACATGTGAGCTTTATTTTTGTGGATAATCAGAGGTAGGTAAATCATGTTCTTGTTATGTGCAATCAGTCATCTATTATTTAAACAAAGTAACTGTATGCAACGTTTGACAACAGGCAAGAAGATCAGATAAACATTAACTTTTAAAAATATAGTGGAAATTCATGTGTAGTTAAAGAGTTTCAGAGAAACAGCATTTTGAAAATGTTGGATCCAAAATGTTCATGATTTCACAAGTTTTACACTTCTGCACAAAGACCTCTAGTCCTCACACAGCTTGTTTTTTTTTAATGTTGTTCCTGAATACTGAAGACAAATTTTCCGTATCTGACTGCCTGGTATCCTTCAGACAGGCCAGTTAATCCTAGGTATGGCGATGCCAGTGTCTTCATACAAGCTATGTATTCCCACGAGACTGTTTTACATGCAATGTGAGTGTTGAATTACTGGTGGAAATTTTAAAATAGATGCTCCATATGGGGGAGAGATATCAAGGCCTACGAGGGCCTTTCTGTGTGGAGTTTCCTCCAGGTGCTCCGGTTTCCCCCACAGTCCAAAGACATGCAGGTTAGGTTAATTGGTGGCTCTAAATTGACTGTAGGTGTGAGTGCAAATGGTTGTTTGTCTCTGTGTCAGCCCTGCGATAACCTGGTGACTTGTCCAAGGTGAACCCTGCCTCTCGCCCATAGTCAGCTGGGATAGGCTCCAGCTTGCCTGCGACCCTGTAGGACAGGATAAGTGGCTACAGATAATGGATGGATGGATAAAGTGCCATTGATAATTATCAAGGATGAGGGGTGATGACAGCTCCAGGAGTTGTTGCATTATCCTGTTTTTGACTTGTGTTGCACAGTGTTCTCTTGTTCTTGAAAATTGTTATCACTTGCTATCACATTGAAAACAACATCTTTGAACTGCTAATTTATGGTGTTTTGAAGTTCTACAATGGCATATAATACTGTAATACTGCATAAAAATATTTTTCCATGTTCCCTACAATATCAAAAGCAGAGCTCTGTGTATCAGCCAATACCCACTGTTGATCTGATACTGACAACCTTTTACTTAGTAAGCTATGCAGTATGATAGCAGACAACGTTAGTGTTCTGGTGTTCATGTGCAGGTTGACACTGGGGTGCAGTGGGTAGTATTGTTGCCTCACAGCTCCAGGCTTTGCAGTTTGATCCTGAACTTGGGTTTCTCTGTGTGTGTGTGTCTGTGTTCGTGTTCTCCCTGTGTCCACTTAGATTTACATTTATGACATGTGGCATGGACTGCAAATGGGCTATCATGTTTTCTGCTCATTTAGTTCGTAAGATATGTCAAAACTTCTAAATCGTTTTAAGACAGGCAAATGGAAACCCCATTAGTGACTGCTTATTTTTTCCAAATATTACACATACATATGATAGTAAAATACATATTGAAAGATGATGTAAAGGAACTGATTATTGTGTGAATGTGCACTGAGATCCACAATATACCCCCCCCCTTCATTTTTTTCCCTGTGTTTGCCTCAGTACTGGTGGCCTAATCATCTTTACTATCTTGTTCCTTGTCAGCTAGTCAGCTTCTAAACCAATGAGTGATTCTAATTCAACCCTTGTTCTCAAAGTAGAGGTGTTGAAACAGTTTAAAAGTTCACACCATCTGCATCAACACATCTCAAATGCTCAGAATTACCATATGCACAGTATATCTATATATTTTGGTTGTTTGACAAAATTGGAATTATGACGATTATTTTGGCCTGTGGTTTGTGTATTGACTGTATGAGGAATGACTAATATGGATTGCGCATTTGGAAATATAATCTATATGTGGAAGTAGCTGGGTTGTTTGAGTTATTATTCCTTCATTCAGTCTAAGAATGGGGCGGCACGGTGGTGTAGTGGTTAGCGCTGTCGCCTCACAGCAAGAAGGTCCTGGGTTCGAGCCCCGGGGCTGGCGAGGGCCTTTCTGTGTGGAGTTTGCATGTTCTCCCCGTGTCCGCGTGGGTTTCCTCCGGGTGCTCCGGTTTCCCCCACAGTCCAAAGACATGCAGGTTAGGTTAACTGGTGGCTCTAAATTGACCGTAGGTGTGAATGTGAGTGTGAATGGTTGTCTGTGTCTATGTGTCAGCCCTGTGATGACCTGGCGACTTGTCCAGGGTGTACCCCGCCTTTCGCCCGTAGTCAGCTGGGATAGGCTCCAGCTTGCCTGCGACCCTGTAGAAGGATAAAGCGGCTAGAGATAATGAGATGAGATGAGTCTAAGAATGATGTGAGCAAAACCTTTACTCCTTCCTTAATAACACAGCACCAGTGGGTTGACATTTGTGAAAGACACATTGATGCTTTATCTGCCATTTGGCTCTGCATCATCAGTAATTGTTACATTAGAATGGCATATGAGGATAATATTCTTAGATTGTCAGAGCTGTTCATTATTCCATGATCTTGCTGCAATTTTATAGTGAACCCTAAAATTCAAAATAAGACACATGGTTACCACTAGCACATATACCTTTCAATCAGTTAATCTATATTTAAGTCCTCTTAAACACACCTAGAATTGTGCTTTTCTGAAATAGAATATATACTCTAAAACAGGGGTCACCAAACTTTTTTCTCTGGGGGCCACATTGTCGTTCCTGACTGTGATGGGGGGCCGGGGTCGGGTCAGCTATATCACATATGGCCCTTTTCCACTACCCTTTTTCAGCTCACTTCAGCTCACTTCAGCCCGACACGGCTCGCGTTTCGACTATCTAAGAACAGCACGACTCAGCTTGCTTCAGCCCTGCTCAGCCCCCAAAACTCGCACGGTTTTGGAGTAGGGCTGAAGCGAGCCAAACCGAGCTGAGTGAGGCTAGGGGCGTGAGCAGACACTCCCCTGTGCACTGATTGGTGAGGAGGAATGTCCTCACATGCCCACACACGCCCCGCGAGCACGCTGGGATCTGTAAACACCGTAAACCCGGAAGAAGGAGAATTATGAATTACGAGAATTATGAAGCCTTATGCGCCTCGCCTCATCTATACGCTCTTGCCAGTATCTGTTGGCGTTGTCGGTGACAACAAGCCACAGCACCAAGACCAGCAACACTAACGACACCATGTCCTCCATGTTTATTGTTTACTCTCCGGGTCGTGAGACTACCGCTTAAAAGATCACTGATGTCACTGTTTGCGCCGCCTAACGACATCACCTGACGTCCACCCACTTTCGCTAACTCCACCCAATGTGTCCACCCACTTCCAGCCAGCACGGTTCAGCGCAGTTGTAGTCGAAATGCAACTCCAACAGCCCCACTCAGCCCAACTCAGCACTGCACGGCTCAGCCCAACTCAGCCGCGTTGGTAGTGGAAAAGCGGCAATAGAATTGTATGACCCAGACAAATATGACCACCAGCAGGCCTCATTGTGTAGTAGAGATTACTAGCCTGGCACGGCCATCCCCACTACTATACCCCCACTACTATATCCCCACTACTATATCCCCACTACTATATCCCCACTACTATATCCCCCACTACTATATCAACACTTGATTCCTGGCACATATTTGTTTATCTTTACTAGTGGTTTGCAAAAGTAGTAATCGAGTCTTCACACTTTGTTTTAATTTGAAATACCACAGATATTCCATTTATTTGTTTTCTAATAAAAATAACATCAAAGCTGTCAAGGTAAGAAACATCTGCCTATTTGAGGTGATTGACACTGGCAAAGGTGAGTGGAAAATTATAAATTGTAGGTAGGCCTGTTGATATTATTAATAATATAAATAATAATTGTATGCAGCACTTAATAAAGGTCAAATAAATAGGCCTATAAAATAAATACATTTTTAAAAACAGTGAAATTATAATAATATGAGGAATAGATCAATAGATCACAGCAGTTGTGCTGTGACCTGCACGTCATTGCTCTCATCCATGGCCAAAGCAAAAAACTCGAATTCTGACACTTTCTCATTCAGCTGGTCATACATGTTGTCCCCCAAATCTTCGGTTCGCCTGGTCATAGTAGGTGCAGAGAGACTCACCGCGTTGAGCGCATCCTTCTTGTCGGGACACATCTCCTCGGCCACAGCAAGCATGCATACTTTAACAAAGTCCCCATCAGTAAACGGCTTTCCATGGGTAGCTAGTAGGTGAGCTACCTTATAGCCAGCTCGGACAGCAGCCTGGTTGATCTGGGTTTGGCGAAGGAATACATTCTGTTGTGCAGCCAGTCCGCATTTCATCCTCCGAATCCTGTCTTCTCTTGTTTGCCCTCGCAAACTAACATACTCTTTGTGGCAGGTTTCGTAGTGACGACGCAGATTATATTCTTTGAAAACCGGCACACTTTCTTTACATACAAGACAAACTGCACGGTCCTTACACTGAACGAAAAAATAATCGGTGGTCCACTGTTCTTTAAAAACTCTGCACTCTCTGTCAGCTTTTCGCTTACCGCTTGCCATTTTGCTGTCCTGAACACTGACAGTTCTCTGCGTGTGCGCTGCCTGTCACTGCTTGATTGCGAGCATATGACGAAAATTCGGAAAATATGAATAGTTCATTTTATAACTAAATATCAATTTTAATTGATAAAATCAACAAAATACAAGATGCAGACATGTTATTATTTGCCAAAAAGCAATTTAAAAAAATAGGCCATGACCACTTTTGGGGATTGCCTCACAGGGCCAGTTCAAGTGATGGGGGGCAGAGGGGCTGGGGGGCCAGTCAAAGGGGGGTGGCGGGCCGGATCTGGCCCGCGGGCCGTAGTTTGGTGACCCCTGCTCTAAAATCTGTTCAGCAATCCAGTAGAATTCACTACATTACTTATTATTCATTATTTAAAGTATATTTGGATTAATACAGAAGAATGAGTATAGACTTTAAATCAACTTATTATAATTTCTTTTATTTAAGATAAAATAAAGGTCTTCCTGATGATTTTACAATTACTTAAACTCTCATCTAATATCAAGTAAGTACATCCAAATCATGCCAAATTTTTAGATAAGGAATCTAGTACGGTGAAGTCTCACAGATTTGTATATGGAATAATACTGGCAAGAGGAAATGAGTGCAGCAAATTTTAATCAAATCAATTTTTGAAAACATTTAGCATTGTCATTGCTTCATGTTTAAACTGTTGTAAATTGTTAGAGTTATGCAACGTTATTAAAGGTGGACTGCCTTTCAGATTTTTCAAGTGTAGGTCATAAAAAGAATTTTCCCTGACACACAATTATTTTTGTTTAGTGGACTGAAAGCTACTGAATTCGAATCACAGACTTCCAATTTTATTAGTTTTTTTTTCCCTAATAGAATAATTAATGAATTTAGGACCATGTGGCCCTAAATTTTCTGCTATTTTTTCCTGCTTCAACATGACCCAATTCAAGATACTATGTCATGCATCACGTGGTGGGTTTTCCCTATTTGCGCAAGGCGTTGTGGGATACAAATTTGAAACAGGAGAGAAAAATGGAGGACGTGAGTGTACAAATGAAACATGGAAGCCTGAGTACAGTAATGGAAAGCAAGAAGAAAAGATGTTATGTTGTGAAGGAAAGGAAACGCAGGACCAAACTAATAAATATTGGTGGTCAGCGAGCACCTCGGTGTGATCAGTTGTTTGTTTAGCGACAAAATGATGTAACTGTCAGTGCACAGTCAAAGGTAAACCTGCACATGTGCACATGGACATCCTCTGCCTGCTTGACTGTGTGAAGCGAGCAATTTCATGCACATTATTTGCTAGGGAATCCCCTCAAATTAAATAATTTCTCAGCCAAAGAATGGCCTGATATTTTGTGAGATATTACAGAAATGAACAATGACCAAATTTCAGAAGGAACTAAATTTCTCCAATTTTATGAAATTGAAAGGCAGTCTCACTTTAAATTGATATTAAATATCCATTCCATTCATTATCTGTAACCACTTATTCTGTGCAAGGTCACAGGCAAGCTGGAGCCTATCCCAGTTGACTATGGGCGAGAGGCAGGGTACACCTTGGACAAGTCGCCAGATCATCACAGGGTTGACACATAGAGACAAACAATGGTCAATTTAGAGCCACCAATTAGCCTAACCTGCATGTCTTTGGACTGTGGGGGAAACTGGAGCACCCGGAGGAAACCCATGTAGACACGAGGAGAACATGCAAACTCCACAAAGAAAGCCCCCTGGACTCGAACCCAGAATCTTCTTGATGTGAGGCGACAGTACTATAACCACTACATCACCGTGCCGCCCTGATAGTAAATAAGCCTGGTTAATTCAAATAAATAATATTGGCTGCAATATTGTTGCTGTACATTTTTGAGTAGTTCAACTGGATCTTTTTTTTTGTTTGTCTATCTGTTTGAGTGACTATCACTCATTATTCTGTGGCAATTCAGTGAGAGATCAAATATTGTGATTTTCTCAGCATTATCTATACTTGTTTCTAATGATAGACATGTTGGGGGGAGAATAAATGCATCAGTGATTAACTGACAATTTGCCTTATATTTTTTTTAAAAAATAGAAAATACTATTTGTCATGATCTTGTTCTCACCCTCAGTTCATTGTTGTTCCCATTTAATTCTGGTGTAATTTAACTTGATTTTTTTTCCTCCATAGTCTAATCTCCATCTTTGTCTGAGGATTAGTTTACAATCCTTACTGGTTTCACCTAGGTCTAATTAAACACTGCTGTATTTGGTTTTCCTTGTGACGTCATGCAAATTCTTATGAAATAGCAAGTCTTATCATTACATCTTTGTTGCAAACTGTTGCCTGTATTTTAGACTATTTTATCTGTTTTCACTGCATCTGTGGATTGTGGACTTTGTTGAAGCTTCAAAGACTATAATGGATCCGTACTTGTGTTTTTGGCGACATTCACTGACCAAGTTGGTTTGAGTGTTGGGGTTGCATAACTTTTCATGATCACTAGTTGAATGGTTACTCCAAAAGGCAGCTGACTGGTCCTCTTTTTCAGAGTTCAAGCACAAATGGGTCAGGGTGTTGCAACTTTTAGACTATTTTATTAGTACAGTATTTAATATCAAACAACAATCAAACAATCATTTTGTGCCTCAACCGACCTTTTGCTCGTTTCCCATTCATGAGATTGCCTGCCGATTTGGATTGTTTACCTGTTTGTTAAATAATATTAATAAATATTTCTTCTGCACTTGCATCTGTCTACTACCAATCCCTGACAGAATACTTCACCAAAACAGTGGCTGTAGCAGAAATTATCCAGTTTGCCATTCCACGCTACTTCTGGGTTTTCGTATCTCAGCCCATAGCCTCATTTTTCCGAGGGCATTTTGGAATCGATATCCCAGCACCCTACTGTGGAGTTTATCACCCTAGGGGATTCAGCTTGCAGTGCGCCCTCTTCTATGCAGGCCTGGAAGAACCCAAGCCTCCAGAACCCATCTGGGTGAGCTGCATGCTCACCTGGCTTACTGGACAGTCATGCTGATGGGCTGAGTACCTTAGAGTGGAGCACCCATGCCTTCGGAGTGCAGACTTTTCTAGACATGTTTTGGTTTGTCTATGAATCATTAGAAAAGGAGGACCCCCATTACATTTTTCGGGAGGGGGCTATCATGTCTGAGGCTGATGCAGCAGCAGCAAAGGAGGCTGTTGCTCCAGAGCCCCTCTTAGATGCTGTTGGTCTGGAGCCAGTCCCACAGTCTGTTCCTCAGTCAATCCTAGAGCCAGTGCAAGAGCTGGAACCTGCATCAGAGCTAGAACCAGTGCAAGAGCCAGCGCTTGAACCAGAGCCAGAGCTAGTGTAAGAGCCAGAGCCAGTGCCTGAACCAGAGCACAAGCCAGAGCTAGCACCAGCTCCAGCTCCAATGCCAGAGTCGGAGCCAGAGCTAGTTACAGCGCAAGAGCCAGAGCCAGCGTCAGTTTCAGCACCAGAGTCGGAGCAAGAGTCAGTGCCAGAACTTGAACCAGTTGCAGAACCAGTGCTAGAAGACAATGGAGCAGCCTTTGCCTCAGCCGGCCATGAAGACGTCATTGCTCCGCCACCGCCCAGCCATGAAGACGTCATTACGTATGGGTGCTGTGTGAGACAGCTGCCTCTCCAGTAGCTCTGTAGTTTTTAGCTCTTTAAACCTCTTTTTTCCACCTCTTTTTACTTTTCTGCTCTTCTTATGAAGACATAGTGTGTTTTACTATATAACATGGATATATTAAACTTTAACACGCAACCAGGAGCCAGTTTTCTCTCTTATTCGAGAGAGGAGCTGCTGGTCCTGAAAACAATGGGACGAGCCAGGATACGACACCCCATCCCGGCCAAGCTAAGGAGGAAACCCAGGGGCTGCAAGGCTGGAGCTAAGCTAAAGGCTAGGCTAGCAGACAACCGGTGGTGCTACAAACCATCCATTCCCTCCATTGTCATGGGGAATGTGAACAAGCTGCTGAATAAAGTTGATGAGCTTTCCGCTCTGAACAACCAGCGGATTTACTGGGAGAGCAGCTTATTTATCTTTACGGAGACATGGCTAACACACCTTGTACCAGACGCTAACGTGGACCTGTGGGGATTCACTGCTGTGAGAGCTGACAGAGACACTAACACATGTGGGAAAAACAAAGGTGGGGGACTCATCATTTATGTTAACAACTGCTGGTGTAACCCGAGACATATCTCTGTAAAGACAGTTTTATGTTGCCCGGACTTGGAGCTGCTAGCTGTTAGCCTGCGGCCATATTATCTGCCAAGGGAGTTCAGTCACGTGATCACCATCTGTGTTTACATCCCTCCGAGGGCAGCTGCAGCCACTGCATGTGAGAGGATTCACTCTGTCACAGCAAGGCTGCAGACACAGCACCCTGAGACATTTATCATCATTTCTGGGGACTTTAATCATGCTACTTTGGACTCTACTTTGGCTGCTTTTTACCAGGCTGTGGTAAAACAAGGAACAACAGGACAATTGACTTGCTGTATGCTAATGTGAGGGATGCATACAGAGTCACACCCCTCCCCCCACTAGGGAAGTCTGACCACAACCTGGTTCTTCTACAGCCGAAGTACACCCCCCTGGTTCAAAGGCAGCCTGCAACAACTAGCTCCATCAGGAGGTGGTCCCCTGAAATGGAAGATGCCCTCAGGGACTGTTATGACATCACGGACTGGGATTCACTGCTTAGCCCACACTGTGAGGATATAAAGGGGCTGACACACTGTCTGACGGATTACCTTAACTTCTGTGCAGACGTGGTCTCCCCCGCTAAGACTGTACGGTGTTACCCTAATAACAAGCCATGGGTAACACAAGAAGTCAAAGCTGTCCTCAACAGGAAGAAGGCCGCCTTCAGGAGCAGGGATAGGGAGGCAATGAAAGCAGCACAGCAGGAGGTAAAACGCTGTGTGAGGGAAGCTAAGGACAGCTACAGGAGAAAGGTGGAGCAGAAGCTGAAGGAGAACAGCATGAGGGAGGTCTGGGAAGGTGTGAAAACCATCACAGGCCACAATACAAAGACCAGAGTCATTGAGGGGACAGTGGAGAGGGCGAATGAGTTGAATGACTGTGGCTACGTTTACATTAGACCGTATCTGTCTCGTTTTCTTCGCGGATGCACTGTCCGTTTACATTAAACCACCTGGAAAAGCCGGGAAACGGGAATCCGCCAGCGTCCACGTATTCAATCTAGATCGTATCTGGTCCAGTGCTGTGTAAACATTGAGAATACGCGAATACGCTGTGCTGAACTCTAGCTGGCGTCTCATTGGACAACGTCACTGTGACATCCACCTTCCTGATTCGCTGGCGTTGGTCATGTGACGCGACTGTTGAAAAACGGCGCGGACTTCCGCCTTGTATCACCTTTCATTAAAGAGTATAAAAGTATGAAAATACTGCAAATACTGATGCAAATACTGCCCATTATGTAGTTATGATTGTCTTTAGGCTTGCCATCCTTCCACTTGCAAGTGGTAAGTGATATGCGCTGGGATCACACACACAGCGGCTCAGTCCCGAATCGTGGCTTGTGCACTTCACTCGCGCGCTGTGTGAGCTGCGCAGGGCCGGAGTGCGCACCCTCCAGAGGGCACTCGCTGTTCAGGGCGGAGTGATTTGGAGCGCAGGATGCCTGAGGAGCCGAGCGTATCCGTGTATTGGTATTGCTGTGTGCACGGCTAACGGTTTTAGTGTAAACGCGAATCGTTTTAAGAACATTAATCTGATGATCCGCTGATTCGACGTAATGTAAACGTAGCCTGTGGCAGCGGGGGCGTGGTCAAGCGCCGGTCTGTGACAGGAGGGCGGAGTCAGGGAAGGTAAGTGGCAAGAATCACTACACCTGAGAGCAATTAACCTGTGTTTGTGTGTCTTCCCAGTGACTGCGCCCTATATGAGGAGGGAGAGCGAGAGCAGAGGGGAGTCTCTCCCACACCAGATGACTTGCGTGTGTGTGTATGCATGTGGCTGGGAGAGTGTGTGCGAAACTGAAAAGTCGAGCAATAAACGCTATTGTGAACCTGATCTCTGTCCTGCCGTCCTCTGTGCTCCACCCACCAATAGTGAACCGCTACAGTGGTGCTGAAACCCGGGATCTGGAGCACAGCAGCCTCACAGCCCCATGGAGTCCTCCCCGTTTGCTGAACTGGTCCACGCCCTCGCCACGGCCCAGCAAAGCCAGCACCAGGCACTACTCACCCTCCGAAAGGAGCAAGAAGAGCAGTTTGAGGCCCTGGTGTTGGCCCAACAAGAAGATCGACAGGCGTTCCGGCACCTCCTCGCGTCGGCGGGGTCCACCAGCGCTCCTACCGCGGGCCCGTCTCCGCTCACTGTCACCAAGATGGGCCCGCAGGACGACCCCAAGGCGTTCCTCACGTTATTTGAACAGGTCGCCGAAGCCTCGGGGTGGCCGATGGAGCAGCGCGCGGCACGCCTTCTCCCCCTGCTAATGGGAGAGGCACAGCTGGCCGCGCTACAGCTCCCCGCCGACCGCCGGCTGGCCTACGCGGCCCTCCGCTGGGCCGTCCTCCAGCGCGTGGGGCGCACACCAGATCAACAGCGCCAGCGCTTCCACGCTCTGCGGTTGGAGGAAGTCGGCCGGCCATTCGCGTTCGGCCAGCAGCTCCGGGACGCCTGCTGGCGGTGGTTGAGGGCCAACGATTGCGATGCCGAGGGAATCGTCTACCAGGTGGTACTGGAACAGTTCATCGCCCGCTTACCAGCAGGAACCGCGGAGTGGGTCCAGTGCCACCGCCCGGCGTCGCTGGATCAGGCAGTCGAGCTGGCAGAGGATCATCTGGCGGCTGTCCCGGCGGCAGGACAGCAGATGGCATCATCTCCTCTCTCCTCTTCTCTCTCTCTCTCCCCCTCCTTCTGTGTCCCGTCCTCGCCCCATTCCCCCACTGCGGAGGCGGGGGCCGGCTCCACCCCAGCCGGCCTGCCGCACCCACGGTGCCCTCCCGTTTCTCCCTTCTGTGTCTGTCTCTCCCCCACCTCAGGTGAGTGAGCCCCAGATCACCGGTGCAGAGGGAAAGCCCGGGCCGGTTTGCTGGCGCTGCGGGGAGCCGGGCCACCTTCAACAGCAGTGCACAGCAATGGAAGTGGGCGCGGTGGTTCGGATCCCCGATGCGCCAAAGGCCACCCTCGATCGGGCCGGAGCGTATCGCATACTGATGAGTATCCAAGGGGCTACATATCAGGCGTTGGTGGATTCTGGTTGTAATCAGACCTCAATTCGCCAAAGCCTGGTTCAAAACGAGGCATTGGGGGGAGCACAAGGGGTGAAAGTGTTGTGTGTGCACGGGGATGTTCACCACTACCCTTTGGTGTCGGTCCACATTATTTTCAGAGGGGAAAAATTTATAGCGAAGGCGGCGGTTAATCCTCGCCTTACCCACTCTTTAATTTTGGGGACTGATTGGCCGGGATTTCGGGGTTTAATGACGCGCCTAGTAGAGAGTGGGTCCTGCCATTTGACAGGGGGAGGTCCCGGTGTCGCTTTGGCGGGAGCAGCTGTCACAGAGCCGTCTACGTCATCTCCTCGTCAGAGTGAGGAGCCGCCGGCTCCTCCTCTCTCTCTTGGGGAATCCCTCGCAGATTTCCCATTAGAGCAGTCGCGAGACGAGACTCTGCGGCATGCGTTTGACCAAGTGAGAGTAATCGATGTTCAAACGCTCCAGCCAAACACCACCCCGTCCTTCCCCTACTTCGCGGTTATGAAGGATAGATTATACTGAGTGACGCAGGACACTCAAACTAAAGAGTGAATCACGCAGCTTTTGATTCCGAAGAGCCGCCGGGAATTGGTATTCCAGGTGGCTCACTTTAATCCCATGGCTGGACACTTGGGGCAGAATAAAACACTAGCCCGAATAATGGCCCGATTCTATTGGCCGGGGATTCGCGGCAATGTCCGTAGGTGGTGTACGGCATGCCGCGAATGCCAGTTAGTAAATCCAGCGGCCATTCCAAAAGCGCCTTTGCGCCCTCTACCGTTAATCGAGACCCCGTTTGAGAGAATTGGGATGGATCTCGTCGGGCCATTAGATCGGTCAGCACGAGGGTACTGCTTTATATTAGTTCTGGTGGACTATGCAAAGCGATACCCGGAAGCAGTGCCTCTGTGCAATATCTCAGCACGCAGTGTTGCAGAGGCACTCTTCCGCGTTATCTCCTGAGTTGGAATCCCGAAAGAGATTCTGACTGATCAAGGCACTACGTTTATGTCACGAACACTGCGCGAACTGTATGGGTTATTGGGGATTAAGCCGATCTGCACCAGCGTGTATCACCCACAAACGGACGGTTTAGTGGAACGGTTCAACCGCACCCTCAAAAATATTATTAAGAAATTCGTAAGTGAGGACGCATGTAATTGGGATAAGTGGCTCGAACCCTTGCTGTCCTCAGTGCGAGAGGTCCCCCAAGCCTCCACGGGGTTCTCCCCGTTCGAATTATTATATGGGCGTAAGCCGCGCGGCATCCTGGACATGCTGCAGGAAAATTGGGAGGAGGGACCTTCACAAAGTAAGAATGAAATTCAGTATGTTATGGACCTGCGCGCAAAACTCCACACGCTCACACACCTAACTCAGGAGAATCTGCGGCAGGCCCAGGAACGGCAAGCCCGCCTGTACAACAAGGGTACGCGCCTTAGAGAGTTCACACCGGGAGATAAGGTACTCGTACTGTTGCCCACGTCGAGCTCCAAATTGATCGCTAAGTGGCAAGGACCCTTTGAGGTCACACGGCGAGTCGGGGACGTCGACTATGAGGTGAGGCGAACAGACAGGGGTGGGGCGCTACAGATTTACCACCTCAATCTGCTTAAACTCTGGAATGAGGAAGTCCCCGTGGCGTTGGTGTCGGTGGTTCCGAAGAAGGCGGAGCTGGGGCCGGAGGTTCAAAAAGGGACATTGGCATCACGTACCTCTCCGGTCCCCTGTGGAGACCACCTCTCCCCGACCCAACTCACGGAGGTCGCCCAGTTGCAGACCGAGTTTTCGGATGTGTTCTCGCCCCTGCCCGGTCGCACTAACCTCATAGAGCACCACATAGAGACGCCCCCGGGGGTGGTAGTGCGTAGCCGCCCTTACAGGCTACCCGAACACAAAAAAAAGGTGGTTCGGGAAGAACTTCAGACCATGCTCGAAATGGGCATTGTCGAGGAGTCCCACAGTGACTGGAGCAGCCCGGTGGTCTTGGTACCCAAGGCCGACGGGTCGGTCCGGTTCTGTGTGGACTATAGAAAAGTCAACGCGGTGTCTAAATTCGATGCGTACCCAATGCCTCGTATTGATGAGTTGCTCGATCGACTCGGCACTGCGCGCTTTTATTCGACGCTGGATTTGACGAAGGCATATTGGCAGATCCCCTTGACTCCACTATCCTGAGAAAAAACGGCCTTTTCCACACCGTTTGGTTTACACCAATTCGTCACCCTTCCGTTTGGGCTGTTTGGGGCACCCGCTACGTTTCAGCGGCTGATGGACCGAGTCCTCCACCCTCACGCCACTTACGCAGCCGCGTATTTAGACGACATTATCATCTATAGTAATGACTGGCAGCGGCACCTCGAACATCTGAGGGCCATCCTTAGGTCGCTGAGGCGAGCGGGGCTCACAGCCAACCCAAAGAAGTGTGCGATTGGGCGGGTGGAAGTACGGTATCTGGGCTTCCACTTGGGCAATGGGCAGGTGCGTCCCCAAATTAATAAGACGGCAGCAATTGCGGCCTGCCTGAGGCCCAAGACCAAAAAGGGGGTGAGACAGTTCCTGGGGCTGGCTGGCTATTATCGTAGGTTTATACCTAATTATTCGGACGTCACCAGCCCGCTGACTGATCTCACTAAAAAGGGGGCACCAGATCCGGTCCAGTGGATGGAGCAGTGCCAGCGGGCTTTCTCGGAGGTAAAGGCTGCACTGTGTGGGGGGCCACTTCTACACTCCCCTGACTTTTCTCTCCCCTTTATGTTACAGACCGATGCGTCGGACAGAGGGCTGGGGGCGGTTTTGTCCCAGGAGGTGGAGGGGGTGGAGGGGGAGGACCGCCCTGTCCTGTATATCAGCAGGAAGCTGTCGGTGCGTGAGGGGCGCTACAGCACTATAGAGAAAGAGTGTTTGGCCATCAAGTGGGCGGTTCTCGCCCTCCGGTACTACCTGCTGGGGCGCCCTTTCACCCTCTGTTCGGACCATGTGCCCCTCCAGTGGCTCCACCGCATGAAAGATGCCAACGCGCGGATCACCCGTTGGTATCTGGTGCTCCAACCCTTTAATTTCAAGGTGGTCCACAGGCCGGGGGCGCAGATGGTCGTGGCGGACTTCCTCTCCTGTCGGGGGGGGGGGGGGGGGGGGAGTCGGCTGCAGGCCGGACAGCCGCCCGGCCTGAGTCGGGCGGAGGGGGTATGTGGCAGCGGGGGCGTGGTCAAGCGCCGGTCTGTGACAGGAGGGCGGAGTCAGGGAAGGTAAGTGGCAAGAATCACTACACCTGAGAGCAATTAACCTGTGTTTGTGTGTCTTCCCAGTGACCGCGCCCTATATGAGGAGGGAGAGCGAGAGCAGAGGGGAGTCTCTCCCGCACCAGATGACTTGCGTGTGTGTGTATGCGTGTGGCTGGGAGAGTGTGTGCGAAACTGAAAAGTCGAGCAATAAATGCTATTGTGAACCTGATCTCTGTCCTGCCGTCCTCTGTGCTCCACCCACCAATAGTGAACCGCTACAATGACTTTTTCAATCGGTTCACCCAGCCCACGTCCCCCCCCACCCTCTCCCTCACTGCAGCCATCTCTCTTTCTTCCCTCAACACACCTCCCTCCAGTCATCACAGCAGCCCCCTCCTCCCCCACCTCAACACAGACTCCTCCATGCATTACTGCAGATCAGGTCAGAGGTCAACTGAGGAAGCTTCACCCCAGGAAAGCAGCAGGCCCGGACAAGGTGTGTCCCCGACTACTGAAGACCTGTGCTACTGAACTGGGTGAACCACTCCAACGCATCTTCAACCTTAGCCTGCAGCTGGGGAGAGTGCCCACCCTCTGGAAGACATCATGTATCGTTCCAGTTCCCAAAAAGAATCGCCCCAGCGAGCTGAATGACTTCCAACTGGTGGCACTCACTTCACATCCGATGAAGATGTTGGAGCGGCTCTTCCTCAGTCTCCTCAGACCTCAGGTACAACATGCCCAGGACTGTCTACAGTTTGCATACCGGGCAGGTGTCGGTGTGGAAGATGCCATCCTCTACCTGCTACACCGAGCCCACTCACATCTGGATAAGGGAAATGGCACAGTAAGGATCCTCTTCTTGGACTTCTCGAGTGCCTTCAACACCATCCAGCCCCTATTGCTTCAGGACAAACTGAACAGGATGCGAGTGGACCCCTGCCTGGTCACCTGGATCTCCAGCTACCTCACTGACAGGCCGCAGTACATCAGGCTGAAGGACATCATGTCTAACACTGTGATTAGCAGCACTGGAGCACCCCAGGGTACGGTGCTGGCCCCTCTTCTCTTCACCCTGTACACCGCGGACTTCTGCTACAACTCGGAGCTATGTCACATTCAGAAGTTTGCCGATGACACAGCCATCGTTGGGTGTATCAGTGACGACAGAGAGGAGGAGTATAGGAGCCTGGTGAGGGACTTTGCTGTGTGGTGCAACAGGAACCATCTGCAGCTCAATACCTCAAAGACCAAGGAGCTGGTCATTGACTTTGGGAGGTCCAAACCAAGGTCACAACCAGTTCTGATCGAGGGAGTCAAGGTGGAGGCTGTGGATTCCTACAAGTACCTCGGGCTGTGGCTGGACAGCAAGCTGGACTGGACTTGCAACACCAAACACTTATACAGGAAGGGACAGAGCAGGCTATACTTCCTTAGGAGGCTGCGGTCCTTTAACATCTGCAGGAAACTCCTGTGGATGTTCTATCAGTCTGTGGTCACCAGTGTCCTGTTTTACACCGTGGTGTGGTGGGGGGGCAGCACATCCAAGAAGGACACATCCAGGCTGGATAAACTGATCAGGTGGGCTGGCTCTGTGGTTGGCATGAAGCTGGACTCTCTGGTGATGGTGGCAGAGAAGAGATCTATGGACAAACTATTGAACATCATGGACGATGCCAGTCACCCTCTGCACACCGACATCAGCAACCAGAGGAGCCTGTTCAGTGACAGAATGCTCCTTCCCAAGTGCAGGACGAACAGACTTAAAAACTCCTTTGTCCCTCACGCCATCAGACTGTACAACTCCTCTCTGGAGGGGGAGGGGTAACAGGAGGACAGAGGATGGGAAGGAGCAGTAGCCTAGCCTAATAATAAGCAATACCGGACAATGTGCAATATAATGTGCAATATAAAGTGCAATATCTCTCCTGCTGCTGCCCCCCTTTTCCCCCCTTCCCCCCCTCTTCCCCATATCTTATTCTTTTTATTTTTATATATGTAAATAATTTATTTTAATTTATCTAGAAGTTTTCTCTATTTATTTTCTCTGCTTATCTGTAATGATGCTGCTGGTATCTTAATTTCCCTGATGGAACCCACCCAAAGGGATCAATAAAGTTTAATCTAATCTAATCTAATCTAATCTAATCTAATCTAATCTAATCTAATCTAATCTAATCTAATCTAATCATCTCCCCGCTAGGTCCTGACTAGGACCAGAATGATGCGCAGACAGAGCTCAAGCCCATGCCTGAGTCCAGTCCAGAATCCAAGGTCAAGTCCAGAGCTCAAGCTCATGCCTGAGTCCAGTCCAGAGTCTGAGTCATCTCCAGAGCTTGAGCCCATATCCAGTCCAGAGTCCACTTCAAGCCCAGAGTCCAGGTCCTGTCCTGAGCTCAAGCTCCCACCTGAGCCAATTATCCAGTGCCATGCTGTCTCAGAGCGATGCACCGATGGCATGGCACCCAGCATCAGGCCCTCATCCCCGGGGCCAGGAAGGATGGATTTTTGCTCATGGAGGGAACTCTTTGTGTGTGTGTGGGGTTCTTGTCAGTCCTGTGCGCTTTGGCACGTGCACCAGAAGGACTTGGGTGCACTCTGGACTGTGTGCACACCAAGTGGATGCTCGCACGCTTGCTATTAACGATGCACACCTGCATATGATTAAGACACATCAGTGTGCCTATAAAAGGACTGTCAACATGCACTCAGTGCAAAGTATTATGTTAGTGCACATTACCAAGCCTTATTCTCTGTGTAAGATTTCCTGGTTTTCTGATTCCTGTGCCTGTTCCTTGTTTCTGTTTTTGCCTGTGCCTGATTTAGGTGGGTTTTACATTAGACCGTATCAGCGGATCATCAGATTAACGTTTTTAAAAACGATTAGCGTGCACACAGCAATGCCAATACACGATTCGCGTGCACACAGCAAAGCCAATACATGGATACGCTAATCACATGACTAATTCGGCACGTAAGTTGAGAAATGTGTCGGTGCGGTTCATCGCTTCCTCCTCAGCGGCTGCGCTCCAAATCCCTCCGCCCTGAACAGCGAGTGCCCTCTGGAGGGTGCGCACTCCGGCCCTGCGCAGCTCACAGAGCGCGCGAGTGAAGTGTACGAGAAGTGATTTGGGACTGAGCCGCTGTGCGCAAGTCACTTACCACTTGCAAGTGGAAGGATGGCAAGCCTAAAGACAATCATAACTACACAATGGGCAGTATTTGCATCAGTATTTGCAGTATTTTCATACTTTTATACTCTTTAATGAAAGGTGATACAAGGCAGAAGTCCGCGCCGTTTTTCAGCAGTTGCGTCACATGACCAACGCCAGCGAATCAGGAAGGTGGATGTCACAGTGACGTTGTCCAATGACGATGCCAGCTAGAGCTCAGCACAGCGTATCCGCGTATTCTCAATGTTTACACAGCACCGGACCAGACACGATCTGGATTGAATACGTGGACCCTGGCGGATTCCCGTTTCCCGGAGTTTCCAGGCATTTTAATGTAAACGGGCAGTGCATCCACGAAGAAAACGAGACAGATACGGTCTAATGTAAACTTGGCCTTAGTCTGTCTGTGCTTTGCCAGACCTTTTGCTCGTTTCCTGTTCATGAGATTGCCTGCCGATTTGGATTGTTTGCCTGCTTGATACTTATTATTAATATTTCTTCTGCACTTACAGCTGTCTACTACCAATCCCTGACAACAAATGCATTTCAAAAAATATAGTTCAGATCTGTAAGAACGTTGGTGTATGAATGTGTAGCTCTAGCCTCATGTTACCTGACATTAAGTGTATAGATTTTGTTTGGGGGGAGGAAATGAGCTGTGATATCAGCAAATGCTTTTTGTAAAAACATTGTTAAAGTGGCTGCTGCATTCTGTCTAGATGTTATCATTTTCTTAATTTATTATGCAACAAATGGACCAATCTGAAGATGATCCTTGGCCAGTGATTCCTGGGTCCTTGGATGATCAGATCTACATCAATCCAAGATAAAGTTTTGAAATGAGTGAAATGTAGGTGTGGTAATATCATGTTGCCTAATGAAATTTGGAAAAAGAACTGTTTTGTCTTGTCTGACATGTCCTTTATTACTGCTGAAATTCTTTGAAATTCAAGTCAATGTATTTGTACAGTGCTTTTAACAAAGGGCATTGTTGCAAAGCAGCTTTACAGAAAAATAAAGATTTTAAACATATGAACTAATTTTTCCCCCCTCTTCTATTCTATGAATATGTATTGTTATATCCTGTAGTTTGATTTCTGTGAATCTTATTGTGGGTTACTCTGTGAATCTTATTGTTAATACTTCGTAATAATAAATTTATTGAAGTCATAGTGTATTGTCATAAATTAACTTTATGTCAAATAAGTTTGTGTAGGATTTTAGGCATGTTTAACACGTGTAGTTAAAGACAACCCTTAATGTGTTAATAGGGGAGGTCCTCGTGCACACATTTTGCATGCGGAGCAGAGCCCCATACTTGAATGCATTGACCTGATTTTTGATGGCTTTGACTGTACCACTTCTATATATGCATATGTGTACCACCACAACGAACCTGACTGTAAGTGCATGGCAATGTATCTCAAACCCTTGATCACTTCACAATGAAGTTTGTATCTTTATTTACTTCAGCTAGATGGGTTTTTATCCAGCACTTTATTTTTAATTTGCTTTTTAAAAAATAATGTGTGATTATTTACAAACACATTTTACAGAAAATGTTCATGATAGTTTCATATAAATCTAGTTAAAAGTTTTATTAGTCCACTAGCTTGTTGGACAATTCAGTTTCTGTCATGTAAAGGCAGGAGATGGATGTAAGGGTTTTATTGAAAACGTGCTAGCAAACAGATCCAAAATGGAGACAAAAGCAGAGTTGAAAAACAGGCAGTGGTCGAGCGAGGCACAGACAGGCTATCAGAGGGAATACAATACTCACAGTCCAAAAACTTAAACGGGTCAAAGCCAGAAAAGAGATACAAACTTTGCAAAAGCCTTGTATTTTGTGTTACTGAGAGTCTTTATACGTATGTGCTATGAGCTCTCATCAGGAACAGGTGCATATTAATTAGTCCTAAGGGCATGCATGCACTTTGAACTCTGCGGCTGTGTGCTCCGAGCTCCAAAATGCGTGGACGTGAAAGATATAACCAGACAATCTCCTATGCCCAGCTGTCTTGGATGGAGGATGCTTTTTCCACAGCAATGTCTCATACATATCAACCTTTGGTCAATCAAACCTGTATAACCAACCTCCAAAATCCGTATTTCCCTTATAAAATCCGTATAAGATGCAAATTAAAATAATTTACCTAAAATTTGAATGATAATTAACAATGATATATCCAAGTTACTTTTTATTCAATATTAATAACAATAAACCTTCAGAATGAATACAAAGCTCCAATGTTCGACAAAAACACAAAGTGTCACTCTAATGTTCTGAATTGTACTCCATGACAGCTTTTTTTAGCACGCTGCTGCACCAATACCTCACGAGGCTGCATGTCACAGCAAGTGTCTGTGTTGATCTTGCCGGAGTGCCCATTCAGAATCTTTTCAGTCGCTATTGAAAGTCGCTCAGGTGGAAATACGCGTTTCAAGCAAAATGTTTCTTCCAGGTTGGCGGGATTCTCGCAATGCGGTGTGCGCATGATCAAAAGTGGAACGAAGTCTCGCTACCACAAGATAACGTGCGATTTCATAAGACTCTTTACTGGCTTTTTGTGCGTTCTGTGGTGTACAGTACGTTTGTAAATGTTATGCGCTCTTTTATCATTGTGGGAATTGATTATAGCTCTAAATGAATATTGAAGTTTTTTTAAAGAATCCTTATAACTTTATTTGTACGCCCGTATACTACGTTTATTGAATCAAATCCGTATAAAATACGGACATATATAGGTTGACATGTATGATGTCTGGGAGGTTTTAATGTTATGTTCAACTCTGTCTTCAGTAATGTCTCAAAACCAGTCTGAAAAAGCCTTTATCACCTGGCAAGCGGTGTTAATCTGACTCTAATTGAGCTGAATGAGTTACAGTATATGAATAGTAATGTGCACCCCACCCAAACAGTAGAATTCACTCTACCACAGTGCAAGGGCTTGTTTATTTATTTATGCAAAATTTAAAGGACTACAAATGTAGGTGTTGGTGAGTAGGTAGGAGTTTTGCAGGTACCTTTCCACTTACAAAGTGATTACTTACTTATAGTCTTGCACAATACAGAACTGGCTTCATCTTGTCTGAAATATTTCCACACTAACAAATTATATTTAGACTACATTCTTTATCATCTGTCTTGCTGGTTTTTCCACCTACGAGCTGACAAGTTGACAGCTCCCCACAATGATGATACTGAATGTATTAGTCACTAGTTCACTAGTTTGTGCAATCCCTATTTGATTGTGTCTCTGAGTTCATCCTCAACTTTTTTTCCTCCCGGATGCTGAATCTGTCTCCAGCTTCAGCCCCAAAACACAGAAGGCTTAAACACTTCTGTCCAATTTAACTCTCATTTTCTGCTTCATTTCCTCTCTCTCCCTCACTATTACTTCCTGCTCTTTCCATAGTCTCCATTTCCCCAGACATCTGTCTGACCCCTGTGATCCCACACACTTCACCAATCAGGGCAGGAGCTGAAGCAGACATCCAGCTGGTTCAATATGGGTGATGTGTGAGTGAGCTTTTAGGTCTAAGAAAAGGTGGCCAGGTTGTAGCAGCTGTCACTCTCTTGTTTGCTCCCATTTTCCTGCCAAAAAAAGAAGAAGAAAAAAAAAGCAGGGAGACAGACAGGCCAGGCTACAGGATGGTATCAGTAGGATATGTGCTGCCCAGTACTAACCCCCCAGTATGACAGCTACACCCGATATGATACTCGATACTGTCTGCTTCACAACTCTTAATACAACCCCGATTCCCAAAAAAATAGGGTGCTGTGTAAAACATAAATATAGAATGCAATAATTTGCTAATCTTTTTTTGACCTATATTCAATTAAATACAATACACAGACAAGATATTTAAAGTTCAAATTGATAAACATTATTGTTTGTTGTAAATATACACTCATTCTGAATTTGATGCCTGCAACACATTCCAAAGAAAGTTGGGACAGGAGAAAGAAAAAACTGGGGAAGTTGTGCAATGCTAAAACAAACAAACAAACAAACAAACAAACAAACAAACAAACAAACAAACAAACAACCCTCCACAGGTAAACAGGTTAATTGGTAACAGGTGATAGTATCATGATTGGGTAGGGGCATCCTCCGAAGGCTCAGTCATTCAGAAGCAAGGATGACTGGGATGAGTTTCACCATAGGTGGTGGGATGAGTTTCACCACTTTGTGGAAAAACTGCATGGGCAAATCGTCCAATAGTTTAAGAACAACTTTTTCTCAACATAATTGCAAGGAATTTAGGGATTTCACCATTGACAATGCATAATATATAAATATAAAAAGTTTCATAAAATCCATTGAAATCGCTACACATAAGGGTCAAGGCTGAAAACTAACATTGAATACCTGTGACCTTCAGTCCTTCAGGCAGCACTGCATTAAAAACCAACATGACTGTATGAAGGACATGACTACATGGGCTCAGGAACACTTCAGAAAACTGTTCTTGGTAAACACTACATCTGCAAGTGCAAGTAAGCAATATATCATCGATATCCAGAAATTCCACCAAATTCTCTGGGGCCGAGCTCATCTAAGATGGACTGACACAAAGTGAAAAAGTGTGTTGTGGACTGAGGAGTCCACACTTCAAATTGTTTTTGGAAATCATGGATGCTGTGTTGTCCAGGCTAAAGAGGAAAAGGACCCTCTAGTTGTTACCAACACAAAGTTCAAAAAGCAGCATGCGATGGTCATCACAGCAACTGTGATGGTATGGAGGTGTGTTAGTGCTCATGGCATGGGTAACTTGCCCATCTGTGAAGGCTCCATTAATGCTGAAAGGTACATACAGATTTTGGAGCAATGTATGCTGTTTATCAGTTTGAACATTAGTATCTTGTCTTTCTATTTCATTTAATTGAATATAGGTTGAAAAGGATTTCTAAATTAATGCATTCTGCTTTTATTTATATTTTATAGAACATCCCAACTTTTTTTTGGAATCAGATTGTACTATATATAGTACCAGCGGCAATCTATTTGCGCATTTCGTTGACAAAAACTGCCAAGATCTTTTTTAAAAAATAGACTGGTACTTCTGTTTTCTCTACACCTCACAAAAACCTTGTAAAAAAAAGGCTACCTTATTTTTTTTTATTGAATATTGGGCTGTCCTACAATGAGAAATAATACTTTTTAAATAAAATATAAATATAATAATACATTTTATTTTAAGAGCAGCATGGTGGTTCAGTGGCTAGCACTCTCGCTTGAGAACAAGAAGGTTCTGGGTTCGAACCTTGTGGCTGAATGAGGCCTTTCTTTGTAGAGTTTGCATGTTCTCTGTATGACTACACGGGTTTCCTCCCACAGTCCAAAGACATGTGGATTAGGTTAACTGGCTACTCTAAATTGCCCATAGGAGTGAATGTGAGTCTCAGTGTTAGCCCTGTGAAAACTAGTGCAATCAAAGCTGTGTATACAGACAATGGAAATATGAATTTACATTCTTTATTTTTCTGTTATTTACACTAAGGCGCGCACACACACACACACACACAGAAACATACACTCATTTTCTTCTTTCTGTCATGCTTTTCATCTACTAAATGAGAGGACTGGTGGTATGTTGACTTTCCATCATAATGTGCACTCTATTGCATAGCATATTAGTTGTTTGTGTGTGTGCATGTGTGTGTGTGTGTGTGTGTGTGTTTCCTGAGGTTAGGGTTAGTTGAAAGATTAATTAGCTTGCTCAGGTGTTATGTTCTAGCCCTGTGATAGATTGGTGACCTACCCAAGGTGTACCCCAGCTCTTACCCAAAGTCAGCTGGGATTGGCTCCAGCTCCCCCCATGACCCTGGCAGACAAGCAGTACAGGAAATGGATATAGTGTCTTGCAAAAGTATTCATCCCCCTTGGTGTTTGTCCTGTTTTGTCATATTACAAGCTGGAATTAAAATGGATTTTTGGGGCGTTAGCACCAGTTGATTTACACAACATGACTACCACTTTAAATGTGCAAATTGTTATTGTGTTTTTCTTTTTTTTATTGTGACACAAAAAATAATTAAGATGAAAAAACAAATTTAGAGTGTGCATAGGTATTCACCCCTCAAAGTCAATACTCTGTAGAGCCACCTTTTGCTGCAATTACAGCTGCAAGTCTTTTGGGGTATGTCTCTATTAGCTTAGCACATCTAGCCACTGGGATTTTTGCCCATTCCTCAAGGCAAAACTGCTCCAACTCCTTCAAGTTAGATAGGTTGCATTGGTGTACAGCAATCTTCAAGTTATGCCACAAATTCTCAATTGGATTGAGGTCTGGGCTTTGACTCGGCCATTCCAAGACATTTAAATGTTTCCCTTTAAACCACTCCAGTGTAGCTTTAGCAGTATTTTTAGGGTCATTGTCCTGCTGGAATGTAAACCTTCATCCCAGTCTCAAACCTCTGGCCGACTCAAACAGGTTTTCCTCTATTGGCCCTTTTCCACTACCCTTTTTCAGCTCACTTCAGCTCGCTTCAGCTCACTTCAGCCCGACACGGCTCGCGTTTCGACTACCAAAAAACAGCACGACTCAGCTCGCTTCAGCCCTGCTTAGCCCCTAAAACTCGCACCGTTTTGGAGTAGGGCTGAAGCGAGCCAAACCGTGCCGAGTGAGGCTGGGGGCGTGAGCAGACACTCCCCTGTGCACTGATTGGTGAGGAGGAGTGTCCTCACATGCCCACACACGCCCCGCGAGCACGCTGGGATCTGTAAACACCGTAAACCCGGAAGAAGAAGAATTACGAATTACGAGAATTTCTGAAGCCTTATGCGCCTCGCCTCATCTATATGCTCTTGCCAGTATCTGTTGGCGTTGTCGGTGACAACAAGCCACAGCACCAAGACCAGCAACACTAACGACTCCATGTCCTCCATGTTTATTGTTTACTATTCGGGTCGTGAGACTACCGCTGAAAAGATCACTGAATCAGTGACATACAGAGCATCGTGGACGAGTTCGCGGAGCGCAAGGCTCGTCGTATGCCCTTCAAATAATGCGCGCAGTAGGCTATTGATGTTTTATTATGAGCCATGTACAGTATGTTGCCTAATGTTTTTTTGTTTCTGAGTTACATGTTCGTTTGAAGGACTTAATGTACAAAATAACATAGTTGCACCCCGTAGTGTTGAAATTGGTAAACACAGTGCATTCAGTGAGGTTTGCACCGCCCTCCTTTTATTTCTGACTCTTCCTGTCACCGTTGCAACCTCTGAGCGCTCATTTGTATGCCCTTCAAATAATGTGCGCAGTATAGGCTATTGATGTTTTATTATGAGCCATGTACAGTATCCTAATGTTTTTTGTTTCTGAGTTACATGTTCATTTGAAGGACTTGATGTACTAAATAACATAGTTGCACCCGGTAGTGTTGAAATTGGTAAACACCGCAGTTGCGGACATTTTGTAGCCTAAAATGATGTTATGATAAGCTTTAATAAAGGGCCCGGTCATTTGCCCCGCGCCCGGCCCGGCTCTGACTTGTTCCGCCACTGTCACTGATGTCACTGTTTGCGCTGCTTAACGACATCACGTGACGTCCACCCACTTTCGCTAACTCCACCCAATGTGTCCACCCACTTCCAGCCAGCATGGTTCAGCGCGGTTGTAGTCGAAATGCAACTCCAACAGCCCCACTCAGCTCGACTCAGCTCGACTCGGCACGGCACGGCTCAGCCGCGTTTGTAGTGGAAAAGCGGCATATAATTGGCCTGTATTTAGTGCCATCCATCTTTCTTTCAATCCTGACCATCTTTCCTGTCTCTGCAGTTGAAAAACATCCCCATATGCTGCCACATGCTGCCACAACCATGCTTCACTATAGGAATGGTGTTGTCAGGGTGCTGGGAAGTGTTGGGTTTGTACCACATATGGCATTTCCCATGATGGCCAAAAAATTCAATTTTTGTCTCATCTGACCAGAGAATCTTCTTCAATATGTTTGGATAGTCTGCCATGTGCTGTTGTGCAAACTCCAAATGTGTTTTCTTATATTTTTCTTTAAGCAATGGCTTTTTTCTGGCCACTCTTCCAAAAAGCCATGCTCTGTGGAGTGTATGGCTTAAAGTGGTCCTATGGACTGATACTCCCATCTCCACTTTGGATCTTTGCAGCTCCTTCAGTGTTATCTTTGGTGTCTTTGTTGCATCTCTGATTAATGCCCTCCTTGCCCAGTCTGTGAGTTTTGGTGGGCAGCCTTCTCTTGTCAGGTTTATAGTGGTGCCATATTTGTTCCATTTTGCTATAATGGACTTAATGGTGCTTCGTGAGATATTCAGAGTTTGAGATTTTTTTTTTTTTTATAATCCAACTCTGATCTATACTTCTCCACAGCTCTGTCTCTGACCTGTTTGAAGTGCTCCTTGATTTTCATTTTGCTTGCTTAGTAGTGTTGCAGAGTCAGGTCCTTCCAGGACAGGTTCATTTACACAGACATCATGTGACAGATCATGTGACACTTTGACTGCACACAGGTGAATCTTAATCAGCTAATTATTTGGGTGGGGCGTTACGGAAGAGTAGCCAGAAAAAAAGCTATTGCTTAAAGAAAAAAAAAAATAAGAAAACACATTTGGAGTTTGCCCAACAGCACGTGGCAGACTACCCAAACACATGGAAGAAGATTCTCTGGTCAGATGAGACAAAATTGAGCTTTTTGGCCATCATGGGAAACTGCTGATGCTAGCAGCAGCATCAGAAGACCCATGGTCACTACATTCTGTGTAAATCTATAGTGACAGGAAAAAGTCAAACAAATTGAAAAGTATAGGTAGTATGAATGTGCAATGATGAAAGAGAGAAAAAAGGACATGTAGTTTTCATGTGTCGGAGATAGTATTCAGAGTGTGCATGGATTTGAGTGTAATATTTTCTCCTCCTCATCCATATTCATTGGTATGCTGCTCAATGAGCACATTTTCCTGAGCCATTGATGACTTAATGAATAATGGATGCAAACTGCTCGATAAAACATTTGGCTCAGTTTGGCTCAGGTATCGTTTCAGTGCTGAGAAGTCTTGGGCATTGTCAAAAGTCATTCACCTTAAAAGGCAAGAGATCCCTCAGTAAATATACCTTTCATTGAAATGTCACTCAGGTGGAATTTTTAAGCTCTCCCTGATCAATATATTCAATATATCACTGTGTGCCATTTCATCAAATTGAATAAAAGAGTGTTTTGTGAGATTACTCTGAAAGGCTTGTGGAGATGTTAGTTATTGGTAATAAAGTGCTAATGTGCTTTCTGACCTATTAAAAATACCACAAGCTCATAGACTGATGATGGACAAAATTGCTTTATAGGTTGTAAAATATAACTTGGGCTATTTTGTCCTTACTGGATAGAAGTAAGACTTCCAATCTTACTTATATCTGAAGCTGTTAAGGGTGTGACTGGTATGCAGAAAGCTGTCCAGAATGCAGTAGATCCTTTATTCCATTTTGTCAGGAGAGTTCAAAGCTTCAGTATTTCATGAATTTGATCTCCACTTACATTGCAAAAAGAAAAAAAGGATGGCTTATAATAAGGGAACATTTATCTAATATCTCTCATTATGAGATAATTATATAATAAATGTAAGACCACTTAACCTATTTCTAGACATATTTACTGATTATGAGCTTACAATTTGTTTTGGACTGCATATTTTCTATCAACAATCTGCCTTTTCAAACCTTAGTGGTTGCTTGATTTGCTAGAAGAAAATGACTGACTTACAGCTGAAATGTGCTCCCTGTTTACCAAAACAGTCAAGCTGATTCCAGTTCACTGGTTCCACAAGTGATGCTTGAGTGTGTGTTTTTATCTGCATGTGTGTGTGAGGCTATTTCTTCTTTCAGATCAAGTAAGTATAATGTTTTATTCATTTTATGGTCCCTGCTTTTGGTGTTCTTTTGCTGAAACTCCCCATTGCTGGGACAACAGAGAAAACTAGTGCACTCAGAACTGTGTATACAGACAACAGAAATATTCTTACACGTACACACAGAAACATACACTATTTTTCTTCTTTCCCTGTCATGCTTTTCATCTACTAAATGAGAGGATTGGTGGAATATGTATTTTTCAAAATAATGTACACTCCAAGGCATAGTATATGAAGCTTTTTGGTTATTGAGGTTAAGGTTAGGGTAGGGTGACCAGATTTCCCTAGTCTGAAACCGGGACACTTTTGCACGCGACCATGTTCGTGCATGCAAACCTTTTTTTTTACATAAACGTGACACTCAGAGAGGTGCTCTTATCATTTTGTTGAAGCTCACATTTATCAACATCTCACATGAAATAAAACAAACAGGCATTTTGTTATCTAGTAGCATAGTGGTATACAGATCAGTTAAATTATGGTCAGACAACAGATTTTGTAATGGCTGAGAATAGGCCAGGCTATGTCCATAGGCCAAATTTAAACTGATTTATTCCACCTGTTTGTGAGAACACCAAGAAGAATGCATATGCACATGTAGGCTATATCTCTAAAATTGTATGCACTATAGCATGAACTTCAAAAGTAGATATGTGGCCTAGGTCAGACTCAACCTTACTAACCATTCCCCGCAACTGAATGAATAAAGCAAGAAGATGTGTACAAAAGTGAACACTTTAATGGAAGGTGCAACAAGCTGTTCAACATAGCAATATGGCCAAACTGTCAGAATGGTATGTTAAACAGAAACAAAAAAGAGACAAGTGATTTGAGAATATACACTCAAACAAAACAGCAATAAAGGAGGAGAGGGGCAACAGCCCGAGGAAAGCCCCCACAGGAGCGTACAGCATTTGCAACACAGGCTACCCAACTCAGTACAAGAACAAAGCATAGGAACAAAGCTAAGGCGATTGTCAATCCACCCACCCTAAACAAAATGCATTAGCCTACCTATATTTACAAGAAGAGTGAATCTTTTCCAGTTTTAATGTGATCCTGTATATCGGCGTTACCACCGTGGGCTACGGAGAAGGAACACTTAGTGTGTGCAGTAGGCTTCGTGCGCATTGTTCTGCACCTCTCCGAGGAAGGGGTAGGTGCATGGATTAAAGCAAAAAAATTTTTTTTGACTGAAAATTTACGGGGGGGGGGGGGGGGGGGGGGGGTTATGGGTGGATTTCGATGAAATTCTACGGGGGGGGGGTTATGGGTGGATTTCGATGAAATTCTACGGGGGGGGGGGTTATGGGTGGATTTTGATGAAATTCTAGGGGGGGGGTTATGGGTGGATTTCGATGAAATTCTGAGAATGATTAACTTAGAACTGATAACTTTATTATCAATTAATTAATGGATTAATATATTCAATTTATTGCACTTTCTTTCTATTGCTTCCGTATATTATTTTTTTGTGGCAAACCACACAAATGCAAGCGCCTGGAATGTTTAGTTTTTTGCACCATGAACTAAATGGCTTTCCATTTTCACCTATTTCGTACAGCCAAGCCCACCTCCACTTGTTTTACACCTTTATCGATGGCAGACACATCAGTGCCTTCTTTCATGTAAAGCGCATCCATGCTGCTGAAACTGAAAGCAGAATGACATGCTCCTCTATGCTCGACGTCAATATAGAAAAAAGTTTGGATCTTCGCTTACATTAAAATTAAAATTATAATTTGACCTTACTTTGTGTTGAATACGACTTCAAAAACAATTCAAGATTTTATTAAGAGAAATATTGTGGCCAACACGAGTGTTAAGTTACCTAAAAGATCGCGTGAAGTTGGCTGCTATCTACTTTGCATTCGTTCTCATTTTCCTCCATCATTTCATAGGCCAGAAACAGATGTTTTGACATAATTTAACTTAGTAGGCTATGATTATTATTTAACCGTAGTCTTCTAGACATTTTGACTGTTTGGGGCATTGAACGCTGGTGTATGATTTTCAGGGAATAAAGTTTAGCGCATGTCGGAACATCATTGCGCTCGCAGCCTCCAATTCCTCAAACGTCCTTTAAACTGTGATATAACGTAGGCTATAAGGCACGGTTCTAACATACCTTACACATTGGCCTAACGAAAATAATAATTGTTAGGGCGTCTGCTGATTTGTTAGTTATAAATTTAGGTCTAATTACTTCTGACAGTCTGCAAGCATTGCACCGTCGGGTCTTCAAGTCTGGCTGAAGCAGAGGAGCGGGCTTTCCGGGGTTTATTTTTTCGTTTTTTTTTTACATGCTCTATTTCTATATGTCCAGGTTTGAACTAAGTCATTTTGGCAAGATTTAATTTAATACAAAACAGAAATGGTCAGACACAAGCACGCCAAGCACATTGGAATGTATTTTGCCAATTTTGACAGCTCATGTTTTTTTAATGCCGCACCGTAGACAGCGAACGTTTAAACATGATCAAACATAGGAAATGAACGACACAAAGCATGGCTCAAAAACAAAAAAGTTAAATAAACCCTGCTGATAGTTGATGGTGTTGCAACACATCAGTGTTATAACCCAATCTCTACCCAACCACCCGTCATTTTAATTCTCCTCGGATCAGCACCGACCTCACATTTGGCCTTGGGAGAGTTCAGTTGACGGAAATCCGTCACACGACGGAAAACTTTAATCCATGGGTAGGTGCCCTGTAAATCTTTGGAAAAGGTACATTTTCTTTTCGGCATAATTGCTGCGGCATTACTGCTGCTAGCTGCTAGACAAAGAACATTCGTGCCAGTTACTGTTTATTTTATTGTTGCATGGCAACACTTTCTGTTGTCTGGAATAATGTGGCTAAATAAACACCCATGCCACAGGACCAGGGGGCAGTAACCAGGAAAGTTTGCGATTCCTGTCAATTCATCAAAATAGTAAACGCAGACATTTCTCTGCTAATGATTCCCACGCTGCTCAGTCGCAAATGTCGCGAGTGGCAAAAACCGGGACATATCTGTGTCCCGACAGACTTTTGTCGGGACTCAGGACACACAACCCCAAATCGGGACTGTCCCGGTAAAACCGGGACGTCTGGTCACCCTAGGTTAGGGTGAGTTTAAGGATTAATTAGCTAGCTCAGGTGTTATGTTCTAGCCCTGCAATAGATTGGTGACCTGCCCAGGGTGTACCCTGCCTCTCGCCTGAAGTCTGCTGGGATTGGCTCCAGCTTTCCCCATGACCCTGGTGGATAAGCAGTATAGCTAATGGATGAACGGAAGGTATTATGTTCTATCCTCACAAGGACAGAAATTGAATGTGTGCCTGTACATACATGCGTGTGTCTGGATGTCATGTGATTCTGATTTACATTCTCTGTATAATCTATCCACTGAATACTTCACTCTAAGAAATATCCTGTAAAAACTACAGTAAAGTACAGGCAGCACGGTTGCCAGAACTTTACTGTATGTCAGCACATACAGCACAGTACTGTAATACAGTATATTGCAGTTTACTGTAATCTAGGGTTACTGTGGGAACAATGTACTGTACCTTACTGTATTCCCTGAATTACTGTAAATATGGATTGCTGTTGCTTACTGTACTGTGCATGTTACTGTAGCTACAGGTTACTGTGCTTTACTGGTGAGTTTGTCTTACTGTAATATACTGTAATTCAATTAAATAGCTTTTTTTTTAATTGTTTTTGTTGTTTTTATTAGCTTTTTATTACCTTTTAATACAAAAAACACAATGTGGCAAATGCAGAGATCATAGAGTTTGTTGGTTTACCTACTAATAAAGACATCATCAGTCTGTAATTTTAACGGTAGGTGTATTTTAACATGGAGAGACAGAATATCAAAAAGAAAGTCCAGAAAATAACTTTAGAGAATATATATTAATTGATTTATATTTCATTGAGGGAAATACAGTAAGTATTTGATTCCCTGCCAATGATTAACAGTTCTGTCTCTTTTGGAGGTGACTATTTACAGGTGTCTTTAAAGGAACAGTCCACCCTTTTTTGATTTTCACATATTTGCAGTATTTCCAAATATTACACATGAATGTGCATATCATTTTCTTCTCAGTGTGTTCAGTACTTAGATTCAGGATGTAGAAGTTATGAGCATAGCTTAGCATACTCACTGGAAGTAAATGGTATCAAGTGCTTGATGCTAAAGATACCATTTAATTCCAGTGATTATGCTAAGCTATGCTCACAACTTCTAAGCACTGAATCTAAGTCCTGAACACACCGAGAAGAAAATGATATGCACATTCATGTGTAATATTTGGAAATGCTGCAAATATGTGAAAATCAAAAAAGGGTGGACTGTTCCTTTAAAGACACCTGTAAATAGTCACCTCCAAAAAAAGACACACTGAATCAGTAGAATCAGTACATATAGTATCAGTCAATCAATCAGACCCCAAATGGGCTTCAAAACCACAAACAAGAAACTGAACATTAAGGAGCAAACTGTTGGTGCATTTCTTCCAAGATTCAAGTACAAAATGACCATCAATCGGCCTGTCTGGAGTTCCATACAAGATCGCTTGGCTGCCGCTGCTCCCTGGAATTGTGTGAAATTGCGTTTATGTTCGCTATTGCCTATAGATTTATTGTCAGCTTAGTCTAGTCGTCTGTAGGCCTACTAGTTAGATTATTTATTTATTTTACATCTCGGATTTACTTTTTGCGTTAACATATTACATTGGACCTAAAACTTTCCACCTGACCTAGCTTCCTGCCGCTGGTTACCGCAACTTGAGTGTATCACCTGGGGTGTACCGGAGTAAACGCTTGGTGTTTATTTTGAGTGAACTGTCATGGAACTATCCCTCTGCTACCTCTGGATATTTTAGCCGACTATTGGAAAACTGTCCTGCAAAAAATACGGAGTGTACCTGATATGCTGGTGGACTGCAACGCTGTGCATACCTGACATCTGCCCCTGCCCTGGATTATCTGCCTTGGGTCAGGGTTGGCCTGAATCACTTTATGGACTTTCTGTTAGCAGCCTCTGCCCTGGCTGCCACCGAGGGTTGGTCTGCTGGTATAATGCCTGCCTGCGCCGTGTCGGTGCGAGCCCTCTCTGGGGTATTCTACTGGGCCTGCTTGGTAAGTTACTTGCTTACTGCTTAGTGGGTGAGTCTCTTGCTTGTGCATGACAGTGGCTTCTCCTGTTGGCTAACGCACCAAACTGGCTGTGCGAGCCCTCTCTTGGGTCTTCATGCGACTGGCTGTCATTTTGCTCTGGCTTGTCCACTGGCTGTTGCCATGTCAACCCTCTCTACATCTGTGTGTAAAGTGGGGTTCCTCGCCAATGGTCATGGCCCTAAAATACTCGGTGGTGTTCTTACACAGCTTGCGAAAGAACACTTATAGATTTCCTGACGACCTCAAAATGCACCAACACCTTGGTATTATTCGTCATCCAAAATACACCCACAGAGGCTCTAGGAGGAACTTTGCCTGCTATAGCCACCCCAATGACATCGACTCCCTCTGGAGTTTGCGCCGCAAATACTCGTCTGCTCGTAGGCCTACTGCAGACCGACCAGCTGACGTGAACAATTTGCGCACTGTGAAGTACACCTTGCCTTCTCAAAATTGCAACCAAACTTTTTCATCTTTTGCTCTTTTAAATGTGAGATCGTTAAACAACAAAGGACCTTTTATTAATGATGTTATCATAGATTTGAACTTGGACTTTTTGTGTCTAACGGAAACGTGGCAAGCCCCTAATGACTTTATAGCACTAAATGAAGCTGTGCCTGCTGGTTATACATTTATTGACAAGCCCCGGCTATCAGGTCGTGGGGGTGGATTGGCTGTGCTTTATCGTTCTTGCTTTAAGCCTGTATATGTGACTTTAAAGGATTTTACATCTTTTGAAAGTCTTGCTCTTAGTTTTAATGGTAGCCAACCACTACTTATTTTACTTGTATATAGGCCCCCGAAAGCGTCAACTGTTTTTATTTCTGAATTTTCTGATCTTCTTTCCTCTGTCTGCCCCAAGTACTCATCTATCCTAGTTTTAGGGGATTTTAATATACATGTTGATTCTAACCACTGTAATTTCTCAAGCCAGTTCTTGAATGTTTTAAATTGTTTTGACTTGGATCAGCATGTAAATTTTCCCACACACGTGAAAGGTCACACACTGGATCTTGTATGCACTAGTGGAAAAGCCCCATCTGATATGTCATCTAAAGACCTTGCCATCTCTGACCACACAGCTGTTCTTTTTGGTTTTGCTATCCCTGAGCCTCAGTCTCGTATGCGCTCAAAGCGCTCCATTACATACAGAAACATAAAAAACACTGCTGAGCTCACTAGTTTATTACAAACACGGCTTATGTCAGTCTTATAGCTCCCACTTGGATGACCCATTGCTGATTTACAACTTCCATCTCTCTGAAGCACTGCATCAACTTGCTCCCTTAAAAACCCGCACTGTCTCCTTCACACGATCTGCTCCCTGGTACACACCTGAGCTAAGAAAGATGAAAGCAGCCGGTAGACAGCTTGAGCGGCTTAGCAAGAGGACTGGACTGACTGTGCATGCACAGGCTTATAAAGAGCACATTTTATCCTACAAACAGTCATTAAACGATGCTAAATCATTGTACTATTCCTCAGTCATCACCAGTGGTCACAATAACCCCAGAGCTCTATTTTCAATAATTAACAAACTTGTCCAGCCATCCAAACCCTTCCCGCTTACCCCCACAACTGATCTTTGCTGTGAGTTTCTGGACTTTTTTGACAACAAAATTTGCACCATCTACAAGAAACTCCAGTCATTACCAACTACCCAGTGTGACATTCCATCTCTGACCACACCTGCCATGTCACTCTCATCTTTCTCCCCTGTTGATGACACTACAATTCACGACCTAGTCACCAAGGCTAGGCCCACCACCTGTCTCCTGGATCCCATGCCCACCCCTCTTGTGAAGGCCTGTTTGCCTGCTCTTTGCCCTCTCCTTGTCAACATCATAAACTCATCTCTTGTCTCTGGCATCGTCCCTTGCTCCTTAAACTGCTGCCATCACACCAGTCCTTAAGAAACCAGGAGCTGCTTTTGATGATTTTAAAAACTACATCTCTAACTTGCCTTTTATTTCTAAGATTCTTGAGCGTATAGTGGCCCTGCAGCTCCAAGACCACCTTACATCATGTGGCTTGTGGGAAGAGTTTCAGTCTGGTTTTAGAGTGAAGCATAGTACTGAAACAGCCTTGGTCAAAGTGGTTAATGACCTACTTATTGCTGCAGACTCTGGCCATTTTAGCATTCTTTTATTACTGGACCTGACAGCTGCGTTTGACACGGTTTGTCATAATACACTGCTCACTCGATTGGAGACACTTTTGGGTATTACGGGCACTGCACTTTCTTGGTTTAGGTCATATCTCACGGGTAGGGAACAGTTTGTTACTATCGGTGATTTCCGGTCCCATAGCTTGCCCCTTGCTCATGGTGTACCACAAGGTTCTGTCCTAGGCCCCCTGCTCTTCACTATTTATACTCTCCCCCTTGGCTATATCCTTCGCCAGCATAATCTTCATTTCCACAGTTATGCTGATGATACACAAATTTACATCCACACCAAGCCCTCACATCCACTCCCACTTTCTGACCTGGCTGTCTGCCTTCATGATATCAGCAATTGGATGACTTGTAACTTTCTTAAACTCAACCATGATAAGACAGAAGCCATACTCATTGCCACTCCCACCCTCCTTAAAAAGATAAACCATTCTCAGTTCTCCATCCCAGGCTACTTTACCACCACCTCATCTGAAGTGAAGAATCTTGGTGTCATTATTGACTCATCACTTTTTTTTGAATCCCACATAAAACAGGTCACAAAAACAGCATTTTTCCATCTGAAAACCATCTCTAAACTCCGATCTTCTCTCACCCTTGCCACTGCAGAAACTCTCATCCATGCTTTCATAACCTCAAGACTGGACTATTGCAATGCCCTCCCTACTGGTCTTCCAGCCAAATCAATAAACAGATTACAACATATCCAGAACTCTGCAGCAAGACTTCTTACCCACACCAGACCATGGCAACACATCACGCCTGTCCTTCACCAACTCCACTGGCTTCCTGTTCAGTCACGCATTCAATTCAAAATCCTCCTACTCGTCTTTAAGGCACAGCATAATCTAGCACCCCCTTATCTCACTCATCTCCTCTCCCCATACCAGCCCACACGCACCCTACGCTCCACTGACACACACCTCCTTGTCACCCCCTCTACTCATCTTCATTCCATGGGTGACAGGGCTTTTAGTGTAGCTGGGCCTAAACTCTGGAATTCTCTCCCCCTCTCATTGCAGCAGTGTACCTCTCTCTCTTCTTTTAAGGCACAATTAAAAACCCACCTTTTTACTCTTGCTTTTCCCTTTTAATAGATACTTTTTTTAATCGGTTTTATTATTTTAGTGTCAGAATGGTCCAGCTATTTTATTGTTTTATGTTTTTTTATTGATAGTTTACTTGTTATATATTCCTGTCCTGCTTCGTTTTATTCATCTTATTTTTCATTATTTCTAATTGTTTATAATTGCTTAATTTTATTTTTACACTTTTATTGTTAAGTGTCCTTGAGTACCCTGAAAGGCGCTTTAAATAAAATTTATTATTATTATTATTATTATTATTATTATTATTAAACTCTTACCGAAGCCGGTCGGGAGCAAGGTGAAAACGTCCTTCCTTTCAATAAATACCTCCAGGGCTGCTCTTTGCTCCGTTTTCAATGAGAATTTCCCGTTGAATGCTTTCAATACAGCATCTATGCATAATAGATGCGGAAGCATGAATGAAGCGCTTCCGGCATAGATTCTGTAAACAATCTATGGCTTCCGGTCGCAGTTCTACTACGTCAGTGCCTTGAACACGCCTCTACCCAGGGCCATTGGAGATGCTCAAAGTTTAAACCCATTCAATTCATGTGATCAGTCAAACAGGATAATAGCTATAAGAACTCAAGAAAAAATATAATAATGTTGTTAATAACAGGTTCTGATTTCCACCATTCTAACAAATAAACAAAAATCAGGAACCACCTGGTTATGCTTCAAGACCCCCTTAGAAATATTTGTTTATACCATATTTGTTCACAAGATGTTGTACTCTAAGCTGTCATCTAGCCAAACAACTGAAGTGGTCAGTGTCTTATATGCTGACAGTTGGACAAAATTCTACTGGGAGGAGAAAAGCAATCTCAGGTCATTTTTAAATGTCCTGTTGAAGGTCATGTTTAGCAATTCCAGTGGAGGTCCAAAGAGAGCACAGCACTCCCAAGATAAGGGCACTGGACTCATAAGGCCAGAGAAGAGCTCTGCTGGAGAAAGTTCTTTCTGATCAGGGGTCACCTTTAGTTGTGTTGTGAGCCCCATCCTAAAGAAAAGTCCATAAGAGGCCACCAATCATGTCAGAAGGTGTAAAGAGATGTGTGCTCTGAGTAACATTCAGCAGACGTGTATTCCACATAGACTTGGTGTTGCTGGGGTATTTGGACTGACATGTAAATATCATCAGAGAGACACTATAAAAAGAATCTTCATTCACTGGAGGATCCTAATGCCAGCCAGGACAACTGCACTGAGGAATGTGTGCATGAGATATGGGGTGTGAGTTAAACAGTTGTGAGTTCTAATAAAAAATTTATTCACTTCTCACATATCGGTATGGCCTTTATTGGGAAAGGGACAGGGATGACTGGTATAAATATCCTAGCAGGGCTAAGCCTCCCTTCCTGTCTTTTCTTGTTAAAAGGCATCAATGTCAGATTTCATTTATGGCAGATTATTTGTTGTTAACAAATGTTTTAATGAGCATTATTTTGTACATTTGAGAAATCACAAGCACCAGCACCACCAATGGCCATAAGAAAAATACACAGAATGCAATGAATATCATGAGAATGGGACTGATTTTGTTCAACCCCGAACTGTATATTCATGTAACTTGTCAGTGATAGTCATGTTAGGTGATTACACAAAGTGAAACACCCTCTGGAGCTTATTTCCATTTGGGCTGATATTTTGAACGTGATTGACATCATCAGCAGTGATGAGAAGGTGCTTGTGAAATGCAGTCACTGATGTAGTTAATGTGGACAAGGTAGATTACTCCTTCTATCATCCTTTTCCTCCACAAAATCATTTTGAGGATAAATTAAAAGTATATACGTACAATATATGGCCAAAGGTATGTGGACACCTGACTATCACTTTCAGACAGTTGATACAAAAGCCCACATTGTATGAGCTACCCACATTGTAGCACATAATTGTATAGGGTGCTGTAGAATTACAATTTCCCCACTTACTGTACTAAAATTAAAAGGCCCAAACCAGTTCCAGCATGACAATGCCCCTGTGCACAAACCAAAATCCATGAAGACATGGTTTGCCAAGGCTGGAGTGGAAGAACTCAAGTGGCCCAAGCTCTGACCTCAACCCCACTGAACACCTTGGGAATGAATTGGAAAGCTGATTGGACCCCAGGCCTGCTTGCCTGACATCAGTGCCTGACCCACTAATGTTCTTGTGGCTAAATGGACAAATTGCCACAGCTACATTCCAGAATCTAGTGGAAAGAGAGTGGCATCTCACTGTTAATGTCCATGGTTTTGGAATGGGATCTTGTGGCAGTGGGGGCATTGCCTAGCATCAGTTTGTGAATGGAGAGTGGGGCCAGGGAAGATGAGTGGCAAAGTCAATGCACCTGTTGTCAATTAATGTTGTGGTTGTGTGTATGTGTGTTTGTTGCAGTGACTGTGGACAGGGGCGCCTGCAGGGTTGAACTGTAAGGTACGCACTAGCGGTGTAATCCCCCCCCCCAAAAAAAAAACCGCTTGCATGCTGCAGTTTCTATGAAGAGTCGATCTATAGGCTTATACACAAAACAACGATAGAACTTTAACTTGAAATTGAACAATAGCCTTCCATAAACACAGGCTGATATTTGAACAACATATGTGAACTACACACGACAATAAACAAACTCTTTATAGCCTTGATTAGAATCTAGTGAACTTGCTCAGCACTACCGCACGCACGAGTACACAAGCTGCAGGTGCCGTGTTACTAGCTGATACTGGAGAGGACTGGCAAGCAGATGACACCCCTGGATCACTGCTTTTGGACTTTTTCGTAAAAGTCTGAAACAAGCTCGTTTGTTTCAGGGTTCGTTTACTCATTTTTGACTTGCTTCTCAATAAATTCTCGCACAAGATCTGACTACTGACGATTGTCTGTCTCTGTTTCTCAAAACTGGAGAGAATCTCAGTGGTGCAAGAAAAGTATATCTGCATTGACCAATGAGCTTTCTTGGTCACGCACACCCCGCCCACTCCTGAAGCACACAAATGTGCCGGCACACACACGTCTCTCTCTCTCTCTCTCTCTCTCTCTCTCTCTCAAATTATGTTGCATTGCCAAAGCATTCAGGTAACAATTATAATTAAAAAAAAATCTCTCTCTCCCCAAGGTACGCCTAGTGCGTACGGCCGTACGCCTGGCGGTGCCACTGACTGTGGAGGATAGAAAAGGAGGGAGAGAGCAGAGAGAAGGGCTCAACCCAGACCAAAACACAACTCTGTGTGTGTGTCTATCTAGAACAAATGTTAAAGCTGAAAAGCATTAAGAAAATAAGTGTGTGAGAACATCATCTCTCACCTGCAGTGCTTCTGTACTCTACCCACATTAGGGACTTATTACAGTGGTGCCAAAACCCAGGATTATGCAAGGGAACCACCTCATGGACTTAAGGATCTCATCCATGCCCTCGCTACCACCCAGCAGAACCAGCATCAAGCGCTGACTGCCCTCCAGAAGGAGCAAGAGCTTTTGAAGTCTTGATGCTGGCCCAGTAGGAAGATTGCCAGGTGTTCCGGCATCTGCTTGTGTCAGCGGGGGACTCGACCGCCACCGCAGTGGACCCTCCCCACGACAATCCAGAAGCCTTTATCACTCTCTTCGAGCAAGGGCCGAAGCATGGGGGTGGCCATTCGAGCAGTGTGCCTACTTCCATTACTGACTGGCGAGGCGCAGCTCACCGTGCAGCAGCTCCCCACCGACAGCCGGCTTGTATACATGGACCTGAAGCGTGCCATCCTTCAGTGTGCTGGCTACTCCCCAGAACAACATCAGTGCTTCCAGATGCTGACACTGGAGGAGGTCGGCTGGCTGTTTGCATTTGGCCAACAGCTCCAGGATGCCTGTCAGCGGTGGCTGAGAGCGGACGACCGCGATGCCGAGGGAATCATCGATCTGGTGACACTGGAGCAGTTCATCATGCGTCTTCCAGAAGGAATGATGGAGTGGGTCCAGTGTCATCACCTGGCATTGCTGGGTCAAGCCATCAAGTTGGCGGAGGACCATCTGGCGGCAGTTCCAGTGGCAGTTCCAGTGGCAGGTGGATGTGTTGTCTCTTCTCTTTTTCCCTCTCTTTCTCCTTCCCCCCTCCCTCCTCTTCCCATCCCTGCTCCATTCCCCCACCACAGAGATGGGGGCCGGCTCCCCCCAGCCGGCCTGCCATACCCATGGTGTCCTCCAGTCTTCTCCTTCCATGTCTGTGTCTTCTCCCCTCCAGGTGAGTGACACCATAACACCAGTGCAGAGGGAAAGCCTGGGCTGGTATGCTGGTGCTGCGGGGAGCCGGGGCAGCTCCAGAATCAGTGCTCCACAATAGAGATGTGAGCTGTGGTCCAAATCCCTGACATGCCAGAGACCGCCCCCCCAATCGGGCCAGAGCATATCACGCATTGGTGGATTCTGGCTGTAATCAGACCTCAATCCACCAAAGTCTGGTGCAAGGTGAGGCATTGGGGACAGCACAAATGAAGGTTTTGTGTGTGCCCAGGGATGTTCATAATTATCTTCTAGTGTCTGTCCATATTCTATTTTTGGGACAAAAGCATAGAATAAAGGCAGCGGTTAATCCTCGTTTCACCCACCCACTGATTTTGGGGACTGATTGGCTGGGATTCAGAAACTTAATGGAACACATAATGGGGGGGAGGGAGTCCTGCAGTGATGTGTCATGGGGGATCCCGGTGTGGCATTGACTGGGGAAGCTGTCACAGAGTCATCTATGTCAGCACCGCATCAGAGCGATGCGAGGAGTGAGGAGCAGCTAGCCCCTCCTCTCTCTCTTGGGGATTTCCTTAAGGATTTCCCATTAGAGCAATTGTGAGATGAGACTCTGTGTCATGTGTTTGACCAAGTGAGAGCAATCGATTGGTCAAACTCTCTCTCCAAATGCAGCACCTGCCTTCCCATATTTCACGATTATTAAGGATAGGCTGTATCGAATGATGCAGGACACTCAAACCGGTGAACAGATAATGGTTGTTAATCCCTAAGAGCCATATGGAACTCGTGTTCCATGCAGCTCACTTTAATCCCATGGCCGGTCACTTAGGCCAGGATAAAACACTAGCCTGAATAATGGCCTGGTTCTGTTGGCCAGGGATTCGCAGGGATGTTCGTCGGTGGTGTGCAGCATGCCCCAAATGCCAATTAGTAAATCCCATGGCCACTCCAAAAGCTCCTTTGCACCTGCTCCCTCTAATCAAGACCCCCTTCAAGAGAATTGGTATGGATCTTGTCAGGCCATTAGATTGGTCAGCATGAGGAGATCACTTTATTTTAGTTCTGGTGGACTATGCAGTGTGATATCCAGAAGCAGTGCCTCTCCACAATATCTCCAAACACAGTATTACAGAAGCGCTTCTCCATGTTATCGCCCGGGTGAAGATTCCAAAACAAATCCTGATGGACCAAGGCACCATGTTTATGTCATGCACACTATGCAAACTGTATGAGTTATTGGGAATTAAATCTATCCACACCAGCGTCTATCACCCAGAAATGAATGGCTTTGTAGAACAAGTTAATCAGACACTTAAAAATTTAATTCAGAATTTTGTAAGTGAGGATGCACATAATTGGGATAAATGGCTGAAGACCCTGTTATTCACAGTGCAAGAAACCTCGCAAGCCTCCATGGGGTTTTCACTGTTTGAATTATTATATGGGTGAAAGTCACGCGGCATTTTGGATGTCTCATCTCATCTCATTATCTCTAGCCGCTTTATCCTGTTCTACAGGGTTGCAGGCAAGCTGGAGCCTATCCCAGCTGACTACGGGTGAAAGGAGGGGTACACCCTGGACAAGTCGCCAGGTCATCACAGGGCTGACAGACACAGACAACCATTCACACCTACGGTCAATTTAGAGCCACCAGTTAACCTAACCTGCATGTCTTTGGACTGTGGGGGAAACCAGAGCACCCAGCAGAAACCCACATGGACATGGGGAGAACATGCAAACTCCGTACAGAAAGGCCCTCGCCGGCCACGGGGCTTGAACCCGGACCTTCTTGCTGTGAGGCGACAGCGCTAACCACTACACCACCGTGCCGCCCTGCATTTTGGATGTGCTGCAGGAAAATTGGGAGGAGAGACCTTCAACTAACAAGAATGAAATTCAATATGTTCTTGACCTGCACACAAGGCTCCACACCCTCACACGCTTAACCCAGGAGAATTTACGGCAGGCACAAGAATGTCAAACCCGGCTGTACGACAGGGGTGCGCACCTTAGGGAGTTCACTCCAGGAGACAAAGTATTTGTGTTATTGCCCATGTTGAGCTCCAAATTAGTCGCCAAGTGGCAAGGGCCCTTTGAGGTCACACGGCGAATCGGGGACATGGAATATGAGGTGAAGCGAATGGATAGGGGCAGCGCTCTGCAAATATACCACCTCACCTATTAAAATGTTGGAACGAAGGGGTTCCTGTGGCATTGGCATCAGTAGTTCTGGAGAATGTGGAGCTGGGGCTGAAGGTAAAAACAACCACAGCAACAACTTAAACCTCTCCGGTCCCTTGTGGAGACCACCTCTCACCGGCCCAACTCACAGAGGTTGCAAGAGGAGTTTTCTGATGTGTTCTTGCCCCTTCCCGGCTTCACCCACCTCATAGAACACCACACTGAAACACCCCCGGGAGTGGTGATGCATAGCCACCCTTACCACTTACCTGAACACAAAAAAAGATGGTTCAGGATGAACTCAAGGCCATGCTCGACATGAGCATAATTGAGGAGTCACACAGTGACTGGAGCCACCCGGTGGTCCTGGTACCAAAGACTGAGTTGGTCTGGTTCTGTGACGACTATAGAAAAGTCAATGCAGTGTCTAAATTCAATGCATACCTAATGCCTTGAATTGATTAGTTGCTTGATCAGTTAGGTGCTGCTCGCTTTTATTCAACACTGGATTTAATGAAGGGATATTGGCAGATCCCCTTGACTCCTCTATACTGAGAGAAAACGGCCTTTTCCACACCATTTGGATTACACCAGTTTGTCACGCTTCCTTCTGGGTTGTTTGGGGCTCCCACTATGTTCCAGCAGCTCATGGACAAAATCCTCCATCCCCATGCCACCTATACAGCAGCATACCTCGATGACAATATCATATACAGCAATGATTGGCCACAGCACCTTGAACACCTTAGGGCTGTCCTAGAGTCACTGAGGTGTGTGGGTCTCATAGCTAACCTGAAAAAGTGTGCAATTGGGCAGGTGGAAGTACGGTTTCTGGGTTTCCACTTGGGTCATGGGCAGGTGCATCCCCAAATTGACAAGACTGCAGTGATTGCGGTCTGCCCGAGGCCCAGGACTAAAAAGGGGGTGAGAAAGTTCCTGAAGTTCCTGAAGGCTAGGCCATATGGTACAATCCCACAGAAGAGCTAGTGTAGTATAAACTACTAAAAAGGTTAATGCTGGCTAAAACAGAAAGGTATCAGCCTTAACTTTTTCAGTAGTTTGTGCTACAGTCGCTCTTCTGTGAGATTGGACCATACGGACTAGCCTTCATGCCCCATGCAAATCAATGAGCTTTGGTCACCCATGACCCTGTCACCGGTTCACCAGTTGTCCTTCTTTGGACCACTTTTGGTAGGTACTAATCACTGCATACCAGGAACACCCCACAAGATGTGCCATTTTGGAAATGCTCAGACCCAGCCATCTAGCCATCACAATTTGGCCCTTGTCAAAATTGCTCAGATCTAGAGCTGTGCAATATATCGTATTTTTATCGCGATATCGATATTGGTGTCAAACGATATCAAAATTCATAATATCGATATGAAACGATTTTTTGTCATTTGTCGAAAGGGACGTGCACAATATTTCTACAATGGCAATAAAACAACAATAACATTGACGTGACAGTAAGGTAAAACGAACCCTTCTGTCCCCTAAGGCACACCGTAGCCTTGCATACGTCATCCATTCTACTCCCGCGATATCTCCGCAACAGTAAAAAATCAATTCTTCTGTTTTCATACGTGTCGGGTGATTTGATATATTGATTTCTTAATATGTTGTTTGATTTGCTTGCTAATAGTTATAATAATACAATTAACATATTTACGTCATATTTTTGGATGTGGGACTGGGTAATGTAAAAATGGCATCTACGGAAGAAAACAAGCACAACAATATTAGCACATATCCAGCTTGCTAGCTGTGTTAGATGTGTTAAACCGTGTGGATTTAAGTGGAATAATTGTGAGTCGTCCTGTGGTCAAGGCAGCGTTTTAAGGTAAGGCAATTTGGTTATTAATGTTGCCCGCCGCGGCATGTTTACTTCGGTTCATTTGATTTTGACTTGTGCATCTGCAGCTAGCATCATGCTTTGAAGTAGGTTCTGCTAAGGACGGGTTTATTGCGCGATGTAGACGGACTCAGATGTAATTACATTGTTTTTAAAATTCCGTGCGCTTAAAACGGTGTCCCCCTGCTAATCATGTAGCCCTAATCATGTGTTGCTTTTACTTTTCGAGTGAAATATCTCTGCAAATGGTATTTCAATGCTGACATGCCAAAAAGATAGCGGAGTCCACATTTGGAAGATGAAGGAAGAGAAGCCTGATGCTTGAAAATAGATCGCTTAATCCACAATGCATATCTGTATTTGAGACATAACCTGCAACTAGTGGGGATGTTTTGGAATGACTGTGCATAGGGTGTTTTTGGCCACAGAACACTAACCCACAGTAGCAGGAGGACTACTGGGTTCGTGGATTTTGTCTGTTGACTGAGCGAAGCATGGTGTTTGCCTTGTGCCATTTCACGTAGCATCTAGCCGCAGTGCCGCCTACACTTTCAGGGAATGTTTACATGCCGCTGAGCTATTTTCATGCATGTTAATTCTTAAGGACTTGTCTCTATATTGTGCGTGTTCACACACGGACTGGCCATCGGGAGTAGCGGGAGTTTTCCCGGTGGTTCAGTGTGGGCCGGCGGAGAAAAAAACAAAACAGTTGCGCGCTGGCCTTTAATATGATAAGCAATGTTAACAGTTTCTTTAACAAACTGTTAACATTGCTTATTACAGTTGCGCGCTGGCCTTTAATATGATAAGCAATGTTAACAGTTTGTTAAAGAAACTGTTAACATTGCTTATCATATTAAAGGCCAGCGCGCAACTTTTTTTTTTTCTCCGCCGGCCCACAAACTCCCGCTACTCCCAATGGCCAGTCCGTGTGTGTGCGTGTTTTAATGTTGGTGTCTTAACAACACACAAGCTTACGTTGTAGTGTGTGTGAGAGAGAGATTTTATCCTTGGCTGGCTATGAGCCAGTGTGGACGTTACGCAGTAATCACTGGTAATACCAGCGCTGGCTCCAAACTCTGTGATCGGAAATGTTGAGTGAGGAGAACGTGAGCCTTGTGCAGGCTATAGGACCTATGCAAAGTACGCGCTTGCACAGTAAATAGTTTAAGTAAAAGGCGTTTCAGGGTACAACGGGAAGGGTTGACAGGTAGCCTATGAGGCCTGTACTATAAAAATGTGGCCCGGTGCCTCAGGTGTTGATGATCAGGGCTTTAAAAAAAGGTGCATAAATATCGTTTTAAAAATCGCGATATCGATATTTACTGAAAAAATCGCGATATTGATTTTTTCCAATATCGAGCAGCCCTACTCAGATCCTTACACTTGCCCATTTTTCCTGCTTCCAACACATCAACTTCAAGAACTGACTGTTCTCTTGCTGTCTAATATATCCCACCCCTTGACAGGTGCCATTGTAAAAACATAACCAATGTAATTCACTTTACCTGTCAGTGTGTTTAATTTTATGGCTGATTGGTGTATATTACATATGTAAGTTTATGTGGAAAACTGAGATATCTTTGAATTATTTTACAACAAGTACTTTAAAAGGTATGTTCCAGGTAAGACATTTCTCAAAAAAAAAAAAATGCACTTACTCTGTTTATGAATCTGACTTTGTCCAGGCTTTTAAGTCTCCAAGATTAGATAAGGCTCAACATCCCTCCATAATTCTAGGATTTCAACTGTGAATCAGGATTTCCAAAATAAAATAAATAAAAATCAATATTCTAGTGTCCCTTTTTCCCATAGAAATGTTCACCATGTTAAGATTTAACTCATGTTAAATCAGGCACATATATATTATTTTGTATTTTGAAAATCAAGTCAAGTTTATTTGTATAGCGCTTTTAACAATAAACATTATCGCAAAGCAGCTTTACAGAATCTGAACGACTTAAAATATGAGCTAATTTTATCCCTAATCTATCACTATTAGGGATAAAAATCACTATTTCCAATGTATGTCCCAAGGGATAGCAATTCTTGAAATCAAGTAAAAGGCTGTTGGTGTATTCCTCAGACACTGCTGCTTATGTGTCTGACACTCTGTATGTTTTCTAGTCCCTGATAGTGAAGACGTAATTCTGCCACATCTTCTATATAATTCCATGATTCTACACAATGTAGCTAGAAATATTGCCTTTTTTTTCCCAGTGACATCATTATAGAAAGTATGCCTTTATTAACCTCTCATCTCAGCTCTTCTCAAAATCCTTCCAATGCTGTCAGAAGCCCCTCAGAGAATGGAGATTACCCATGGATCAAACAGCTACTCACAAACACTGCTGTCACCACTTGTCATAAGTGAAATCAGGACACTGCAAACTGTACTGGGATCATGTTGTGGTACTTGTCCAATTAAAATGCCCCCACTTAGGTTTGGCGTCAGGGCCAGCTGGAGTGGTATTAATTAGCAGACAAATGAGAGGGAAATTTATCAGGTCACTTTTTCCTCTCTCAGCCCCTTGCCATGCCTCAGCACTGGACCATAACAGTGCCTCTGATTAATTAAATGGCTGAGTGGAAATGTGGGGTCAAAATGTATTAAACTGTCAGCATTGACCTCTGCCTGGCCACTCTCTATACACCATGCTCAATGATGAGTCTCATGCAGACAAGACCCCTTTTGTGGCAGGAATTACATTTCAAGTAGTTAATGTGAGTGCAATTTGTGTGTGTGTGTGTGTGTGTGTGTGTGTGTGTGTGTGTGTGTGTGTGAGAGAGATGCAATCTGAGTGAGAAAAGCATAGGAAAAGGGAGGGTATTAAAGAAGGCAGTGAATAACATGCTAAACAAATTGATTACACTGAATATAAAACATTGACAGTTGTGTAAATGTCTGCATGATTCTCAGTAAATGCTAACAGTTATGACATTCAGTGGAAAGATGGATTTGAAATACAATTAAAAAATAATAATTTCAAAAACATTTAGTAACATCAATTATATTTTAAACCACAAGAGTACACTCAGCCAATTGGGGCCTTTTTGTGTGGAGTTTGCATGTTCTTCCCATGCCTATGTGGGTTTCCTTCAGGTGTTTCAGTTTCCACCCAGATTCCAAAGACATGTAGATTATGTCAACAGGCTACTCTAAATTGTGCATAGGTATGAATGTGAATGGTTGTTCATTTCAACCCTGCCTCTCGCATTAAGTCAGCTGGGATTGGCTCCAGCTTCCCCTTCGACCCTGACAGATAGGCAGTATAGATGATGGATGGATGGAAGAGTATACTCACTGTCCACCTTATTTTTAACACTTGTGCACCTGCACATTCATGCAGTTATCTAATTAGCCAATCATGTGGCAGCAGTGCAGTGCAAAATCATGCAGAAACATGTCAAGAGCTTCAGTTCAAGTTCACATTAAACATCACAATAAAGAAAAAAAAGTGTGATTTCTGTGACAGTTCTGTGACTGGAAACACCTTGTTGAAAAGACAGGTCAGAGAAAAATAGCAAGAATAGTTTGAGTTGCCAGAAAGGATATACTAGCTCATATCATCACTCTTTATGACTGTGGTGAGCAGAAAAGCATCTCAGCAGGCACAAAACATCGAAACTTGAGGTGGATGGGCTACAACAGCAGAAGACTACATTGGGATCCACTTTGTCCACCGTCAGCCAAGAACAAAAATCTGAGGCTATCATGGGCACAGACATACCCAAACTGAACAGTTGAAGATGAGGAAGAAAAAAAAAAAAAACACTTTCCAGTTTCAGTGAGTCTGTGTCCATGATAACCTCAGATTTTTGTTCTTGGCTGACAGGTGTGGAACCTGATGTGGTCTTCTGCTCAAGGCCTGATGTGTTGTGCATTCTGAGTTGCTTTTCCCAGGAGGTCAGCAGTTTCTGAAATATGCAAACCAGCCAAGCTGGTACCAATATCCATGCCATGATCAAAGTCACAGAGATGACATTTTTCCTTCATCCTGATTTTTGGTGTGAACATTAACTGAAGCGCTTGACCTGTAACTGCATGATTTTATGCATTGTACTGCTACCACATGATTAGCTGATGAGATAACTGCATACATGAGCAGGTGTCCAGGTGTTCTTCTTAAAGTGATTAGTGAGCATATATGGAAGAATTGTATTAGCTGTATTTTATTATAGCTGTACAATAATAAAGCAGTGTGCAGAGACAGAAGGGGGGTATTCAGAGGAAAGTGGTTGACAAAACAATAAACAAATTGATTATGCTGCATGTAATATTCTAAGAAATATTCAAATATATGCATTGAAATATACTGCATTGAAAATTGGCCTGTCAGTCATGGTTAATCATGGTGCCAGTTTACACGAATAGGGTACTTGATGGAAACCGTAGCCAATGCTGAGGTAGAAAAACACAAGGAAATCTTACTGTACTACTTTTGCTCCATTATGTTTTCATTAGCTTTGGCCTGTAATTACAGTATCAGTTCATCATTTTTATGGTTCCTGAATTCCTGTGATCATCTTTTTTATGACAGGAGGAAGAGCAATGGCTATGACCAGTATTTGATTTATGGACACTCCACACCTCACAGTTCCAGCCAGAACCCATGAATTACTACATGTCCAAAATGAAAGCAAAGAGGATTTACTTTGTTCATTGTATAATTATGATGTGTTTAAGAGGCCTACACATCAGAAAGCCGTACCTATTCATTTTAGACATAAATTTAACAATTTCAATAGTTACTTTTTTTAATTATACATTTTTATCAACCTCTGTCAGATCTTACAAAGTGGTGTTAGTACAATCATTTTACAACACAACATTCCAAACTGCACTCACATTTATAAAGCTGTTCCAACTTCTAGTTTCTTTATCAAGAGTCTTAATTAATTTGAAAAAAAAAAAGATTACTGGATAGAAGCTATTTTTCCTATCTATTCCCCCAATTAGCCTGGAGGCTTTCATAGACAATGTGTTCACATTTAGCCAAGCTCAGAACCAGCTCTTAATTGAAGGACATCCAATGCAGCCTGCATTAATAACAGAAATCACAGTGTGGTCTTATTTTATTAATAAAATAATTAATAATGAATCAGGGTGGCACAGTGATGTAGTGGTTAGCATGGTCACCTCACAGCAAGAAGGTTCTGGGTTCGAGCCCAGTAGCCAACAGGGGCCTTTCTGTGTGGAGCTTGCATGTTCTCCCCATGTCTGGATTTCCTCCAGGTGCTCTGGTTTCCCCCACAGTCCAAAGATATGACATGGATCAATAGGGTCCACATGGACCCTGACCTGGCAACAGCCCTGGACAAGGGAGAGAAAGATGATGATGATTAATAATGAATCATCACTTTGCTACTAGCTTCTGCATATAAGTTGATGAGCTTGTATGCCTAAACTGCCACTGTGTCAATCTATCCTCCTTTATGACTGGCAAATGAGGAAATTAGGAATTCTGAAATTAAAACTAAATACGGCCTACATAACTAAATCAGCAAAATATAAAGCAAATCGATTAATCAGGAAGTGGTACTCAAATATGGAGAGAGATTGGATTAATAAAAACCAATAAAGATACTAAAATGCACTTCGGTGGGATGCACAAGGGATTTTTTTGTATAATTCAGACATTAGTTAGGACACATACAGTAGGTCAGACTGAACAGAAGTGCTCAGTTAGATGGTTCTCTGCAATAGACTAGCATCCCATCCAGGTTGTATTCCCAGCTCATGCGCAGTGTTCTCAAAATAGACTCCAGATCCACCACAGCCCAGACCAAGCTTAGTGATTTTGAATGAATGAATATATCTTTAGCAACATTTCCAATCTTGCTTTCCTATCTCTTTCTAGGCCCCTCATCTCAGCATAGACCGCTGCAAACAAGACAAGACACTTCCATGAATCATTCATTGCAACAAAATGGCAAATAACACTCGAGCCGAAACCTTCTTTAGAGAAACTAACACAAGCATGCTGGAAACCAGCTGGTAGCTGGTTACTCAGATAGGGACTTACTGATGAATTCCAGCCAAATCTGAGAATTTTTTGTTCACACACCTTGCACACCTTCTACAGCCCAGCAGCCTGCAAACCAACCTGGGATTAACTGTCACTTATTATCTCTTTTGCCTCCAGTGCAATGCTGGTATGATCAACCCAACTGAGATTGTATGTTTTTAACCCATTGTAGAATATTGTCATCCATACATATCCTATGAAGTTATTTTTAAAATATCTGAATAAATGAAGCATGAAGTAACCTAGCCTTAAGATGAGATTTCATATAAATGAAATCACATGAAAGGCTAAGTCCATTCTTCCCATCTGTATGTTTGGTTAGTGGCTAATGCTGTCTTACATATTAAAAATGTTTAAATGTTTATTATTACCTTTGATTTCTTTTCTGGTGTACAATTTCAGGAAAGGCTCAAGACCTAAATAAACAAACTGAGATGCTAAGGGAAGCACATCCAACATGCTGGTGATTATGTTTGCCAGCTTTCAAATTCAGGGCTGCTGTGTTGACACTCTAAGACTTAATCAGCAGAGGATGGGGTGTGCTTTGCTTGCTGGGTTTAAAATGCTATTTAATCAAGAAGATGCATGAATCACTAATGAGAATATCCCATAAAGCAAAATAAGCCTTAATGCAGAGTATGTTGCATAAGTCAAACAGGCAAAGGGAAGGATAAATTGCTCTTTCATCCAATCAGAAGGCTTGCATTGTACGAGATAAGATATTCAACAGTATGCCAGTTCACATTCTTGTTACTCTCTCTCACAGTGATGATGATAAATAATGTGATATGCAGTATTAATTGATGACACTGCCATGTCAATTCCAGCTAAGCTTTCACTCAATTACCTCATTTAAACCTAATTATGAAGGTGCCTATTCCTTTATTAATCACTGCTAGAACAATCCATCTTGGTTTGCCATTAATTTCATTTAGGCTGCATTATTCATTTGTAAATTATGGCAGTATAATGCATTTTTTAATTAGCATGATGTATGCACAGAGAAGAGGCTGTGATAGCAGTTTCATTTGAGTTTATTAACCAGCATGATTTTATCTCTCTGGAAACAGTAGGAGCACATCCTGACAACAAACTGACCCACATGTGACCCTAGACAGCTGCACACATTCAGATGTTCAGCAGAAAGTGCACTCTACTGACCACAAGTACTATTTTCTCCTGACCATTAACCACACATACACACACAGAACACTGTGAACAATTCTACTAATAATATATGAATAGTTTTAAAGCATGCATGTTACAATTGTGTGCTATTGGTTTTGTTTATGAAATGTCCATAAGGCACATAAGATGCTTTCAGAAACAACAAACGCTTTTAAATGGCTACATAAATGTATGAAAAGAAATTAAATGCTTATGAGTATAAAAATAAGCTTGAAATAGTTAAAAACTGAAATCATTATTTGATGTGAGCAGCCTTTTTTTATACACTGTCAGAAATAGGGGTACAATAGGAGTCCATTTCTGTACCCCATGGTACAATCTACACTAGTGTACCCCTTAGGGCTTATTATTGGACCTCAAGGTAAATGTGTACCTTTTTACAGTCAAAAAGTTATATATATATGTTCCAAAGCACTATATAAAGGATACAAATAAAGTACCTTAGAGGATACTGCCCCAGTGACAAGCCATTGTGCCCCTACAGATACAATATATTTTATTTTCTGAGTGTGTATACACCAATTCTTTCAAGTAGGTTGGTTGGTTGGCTGTTCCAAGCCAGTGCCACAGTTTGCTGTCCTTGTTTATAGTACTGTTGAATTCTCGATACTGATTGGTTAGAAGGTGTTGATCATTTTCTATAAGAGCAGTTCTGTCAGTAGTGCTGGCTGTAATTCAAGTCACAGCTTTATATCAGTGTGCTTTTTCAAATAATTGTTGATATGGTTAAGTTTTCTGTAAGGAGAAGGAGATTTATTTATTATTTACAGTATTTATCAGAAGGAGGATTATTTATCATTTTTCAAAGGAGTCTCCAGTGTCAGAGCTTTGTAATATTCAGAGGTAAGGTTTTAAGTTTCCTGTAATTGGAATGTTTTCAGGAGGCAGACGTTTGCACTTTATGGGTTCTCAGTAACATAGAAAGCTGCATTCTTTGTATTATTAATTACAAGAAAGATTAAAAATAGAGGCTGGTGAGAGGACAACAGTTTATAACTGCTATACTGTAAGCAATAACTAACTTGTTTTACTTAATTTGACATTAACATAAGTATAAACAAATAAAATGTACATGGTCTTCAATAAATAAATAATAGTAACCGTTGGGGGTGTGGCACAGTGGTGTAGTGGTTAGCACTGTCGCCTCACAGCAAGAAAGTTCTGGGCTCAAGCACAGTGGCCAACGGGGGCCTTTCTATGTGGAGTTTGCATGTTCTCCCTGTAGGTTAGGTTAATTGGTGGCTCTAAATTGACCATGAGTGTGAATGTGTGTGCGAATAGTTGTTTGTCTCTATGTGTCAGCCCTGCAATGATCTGGCGACTTGTCCAGGGTGTACCCTGCCTTTCACCCATAGTCAGCTGGGATAGGCTCCAGCTTGCCTGCAACCCTGCACAGGATAAGTGGTTGTGGATAATGGATGGATGGATAGTAACTGTTGGCAGACTGTTGTGGTGTAAGAGGAATAAAACATGTTGGGATATGTTATTGGGAAATGATCAACTTCAGGTTGGTAACAGTAACTCTGCTTCACACGTTGCAGCACACCACCCCATCATTGATTTTTCTCCTACAACATCACACCCTGTTGTGTTTTATTCCTTACTTAATTGCTATATACCTAAAAAATAAATGATGCTTATTTTTAAATCTAAAAATTTGTATAGAACATAATGTAGCATTGTTTAAGGACATAATGAATTCTCTAGAACATTTTTATGTACGACCCTGATTCACTGTGTAAAGATGGTGAGCTGATGGCCATCTTCTCTGTATCTGTAGACACTCCTCACTGTGTAGCAGCTGTGGTGCTAAAAAGACAACGCCCCGCTCACCACACCAAAAGCAAGCAGTGGCAGTTCAGCACTACCAGCAGAAAACAGCACCACATGCACATGAAGGGAGGAGTGGCCAAGCACAGCATGACTGGTAGATACTAATTATGACACATGCATTCACCCTCCAGGAGCTCGCAGCAGAGTATAAAAGTGTTGTGCATAGCATAATGAGTATGTCCCCCTGAATGCACACTCTAATGACCTGTGTTTTCTGTGTACCAGATTCCAGCTCAGATGACACACTCATATGCAGGAAGAACACAAAAGCTGCCTCTTCAAAATAAGGGACATAAGCTCATCACTCCTCACCTCCTAGGACCTTCCTCACCCACATCCCCTCAACTGGATCACCACTTACACACTGACTGGCTCACTCCACAACACTACAAAAGAACAACAAAAAACCCAGCTGCTTTGCCCTTCATGCCTGTTTTCTGTGTAACTGTGTCACTCCCTGCCACTAGGGGTGCTACACCTGATAAAAACAGAACGCAATGATTTGCAAATCCTTTTTGATCTATATTCTGTTGAATACAATACAAAGACAAGATATTCATTGTTCAAACTGATAAATGTTAGTGTTTTTCATAAATATGCAATCATTCTGAATCTGATGCCTGCAACACATTACAAAACAGAGTTGGGACCCAGACATGTTTACCACTGTGTGATATCACTGTATTTTATCAACAATCCGTAACTGTTTGGGAACTGAGGATCCTAACTGTTGAAGTTTTGAATGTGAAATTCTTTCCCATTATTGCTTCATATTTGACGACAGTTGCTCAACAGTCCAGGGTCTCTGTTGTCTATTTTATGTTTCATAATGTGCCACACATTTTCACTGGGAGGCAGGCAGGCCAGTTTAGCAACCGCACTCTTTTTCTATGAAGCCACACTGTTATAAAACATGCAGAATGTGGCTTGGCATTATCTGGCCGGAATAAACAAGTGTATGTTGAGAAACATTATTTTTAAACTCTTGGACTATTTGCCCACATAGATTTTGAAAAAGTGGTGAACCTCGCCCTATTATTTGGTAATTGGAAAGGCCCGGTCATTCACAAGCAAGGATGAGGCAAGGTTCACCACTTTTTTATTTGAGACCAAAAGGTCACCAGTTCGAATCGCTGGATCAGCTGGAATGGCTGAAGTGCCCTTAAGCAAGGTGCCTAACCCACAACTTGTCTCCAGACTGCTCTGGGCATGTTGTACATCACTCTGGATGAGTGTCTGCTAAATGCCTGTAATGTAATATAATGTTTTTGAACTGGATATGGAAAATGGGTTTATTATAAAGTTGTTGATAAAAAAAATGTTGAGGCAAAATCTTATATGTTCTCAGTAAGTTTTTAAAGCACAATAGACTTCTTCACCTGTCCAGTGTGTTCTGGATTTGGTCCTTTCCTAGGGTTTCTTGGTTTAGTAAGTACAGCCAGCTAACCTATCCTCTGCTGCTCTGCTTTTGGTCATGGAAAATTTAGAGTAGCCAATTAGGCTAAGTGCATGTCTTTAGACTGTGGGGGAAACCGGAGCACCTGGAGGAAACCTACGGACACATGGGGAGAACATACAAACTCCAATCTGGAAGAGATGTCTGAGTTTTTAACTGTATAAAATCATTTACAAAATATATGAATATCAGACATTCCTTTCAAATTCCTTTTTTCTTGCCTGCATCTTCTGTAACCACCTGAGATCAAGTTACAGTTAGGTTATTGATAGGTGGACTGGCTCATGGTGGTGGGTGGGTGTGTGAATGTGCATGTACAACCCCGATTCCAGAAAAGTTGGGACAAAGTACAAATTGTAAATAAAAACGGAATGCAATGATGTGGAAGTTTCAAAATTCCATATTTTATTCAGAATAGAACATAGATGACATATCAAATGTTTAAACTGAGAAAATGTATCATTTAAAGAGAAAAATTAGGTGATTTTAAATTTCATGACAACAACACATCTCAGAAAAGTTGGGACAAGGCCATGTTTACCACTGTGAGACATCCCCTTTTCTCTTTACAACAGTCTGTAAATGTCTAGGGACTGAGGAGACAAGTTGCTCAAGTTTAGGGATAGGAATGTTAACCCATTCTTGTCTAATGTAGGATTCTAGTTGCTCAACTGTCTTGGGTCTTTTTTGTCGTATCTTCCGTTTTATGATGCGCCAAATGTTTTCTATGGGTGAAAGATCTGGACTTCAGGCTGGCCAGTTCAGTACCCGGACCCTTCTTCTACGCAGCCATGATGCTGTAATTGATGTAGTATGTGGTTTGGCATTGTCATGTTGGAAAATGCAAGGTCTTCCCTGAAAGAGACGTCGTCTGGATGGGAGCATATGTTGCTCTAGAACCTGGATATACCTTTCAACATTGATGGTGTCTTTCCAGATGTGTAAGCTGCCCATGCCACACGCACTAATGCAACCCCATACCATCAGAGATGCAGGCTCCTGAACTGAGCACTGATAACAACTTGGGTCGTCCTTCTCCTCTTTAGTCCGAATGACACGGCATCCCTGATTTCCATAAAGAACTTCAAATTTTGATTCGTCTGACCACAGAACAGTTTTCCACTTTGCCACAGTCCATTTTAAATGAGACTTGGCTCAGAGAAGACGTCTGCGCTTCTGGATCATGTTTAGATACGGCTTCTTCTTTGAACTATAGAGTTTTAGCTGGCAACAGCGGATGGCACGGTGAATTGTGTTCACAGATAATGTTCTCTGGAAATATTCCTGAGCCCATTTTGTGATTTCCAATACAGAAGCATGCCTGTATGTGATGCAGTGCCGTCTAAGGGCCCGAAGATCACGGGCACCCAGTATGGTTTTCCGGCCTTGACCCTTACGCACAGAGATTCTTCCAGATTCTCTGAATCTTTTGATGATATTATGCACTGTAGATGATGATATGTTCAAACTCTTTGCAATTTTACACTGTCGAACTCCTTTCTGATATTGCTCCACTATTTGTCGGTGCAGAATTAGGGGGATTGGTGATCCTCTTCCCATCTTTACTTCTGAGAGCCGCTGCCACTCCAAGATGCTCTTTTTATACCCAGTCATGTTAATGATCTATTGCCAGTTGACCTAATGAGTTGCAATTTGGTCCTCCAGCTGTTCCTTTTTTGTACCTTTAACTTTTCCAGCCTCTTATTGCCCCTGTCCCAACTTTTTTGAGATGTGTTGCTGTCATGAAATTTCAAATGAGCCAATATTTGGCATGAAATTTCAAAATATCTCACTTTCGACATTTGATATGTTGTCTATGGTCTATTATGAATACAATATCAGTTTTTGAGATTTGTAAATTATTGCATTCTGTTTTTATTTACAATTTGTACTTTGTCCCAACTTTTTTGGAATCGGGGTTGTACATGGTGTCTTGTGATGGACTGGTTTACCACCTTGGTTGCATTTATGACTCCTGCCCAGTGCTCCTGGTATTGACTCCACTCTGATCCTGACCAGAATAAAGCAGTTAATGAAGATGAAAACTTGTAAAATATCTGCACGCTCATACCGTCATTCTGTGCACACTGCATACTTTATATTTATTTATCTATTTCATACTTGACTTACCTGGATTAGTTTGCACTATGCACCTATTACACCATTTTTGTTTTTGTTTGTTTGTTTTGTGTTTACGCTTTTTATCTGTTTTTGTACTATGAGAGCTAAGTGAAACCAGAGTCAAATTCCCCGTGTGTGTCCACATACCTGGCAGTAAAAGTGTTTCTGATTCTGATTCTGAATGAATGAACAAAAGGCAATCTGTAAAGAATGCATGATCTTTGCAGCTGTATGATAAAATATTTCCACAGCAGAGAGCAGTAATGTATTCCATCTTACCCTTTCCCTTGACTAAAGAGCACCTCACTGACAAACAGCACTGAATCAGATGTCTTTTCATTATTGAAGCAAATGAAGCCACAAAGATGAAGTCAAAGACCCTTGGCTTCCCGTGCTGCACATTCTGACAGGTCTACATCATTTCTGAGATGGCTGATGCTGAGTGAATGAGAATCACCCATGAACCCAATCTTGCCTGACGAAAGGAACAGAAGAAGATTCTAAAGCAGAGAAGATCAAACACACCAGATAAATTAATGCAATCCTCATTGCCCTTGTGCCTGTCAGTTTTACACCAGGTGTTGGTCAAACGTACTGCTGGCCCAGGACATCTATTTTGATTTTATAACAATGGAGTTGCAAAAAGCATTTCACCCACTGTATCCCAACTTCTTATTTATTTATTTATTTATTTATTTATTAGCAATATGGGGGGGCGGCACGGTGGTGTAGTGGTTAGCGCTGTTGCCTCACAGCAAGAAGGTCTGGGTTCGAGTCCCGCGGCCAAAGACATGCAGGTTAGGTTAACTGGTGGCTCTAAATTGACCGTAGGTGTGAATGTGAGTGTGAATGGTTGTCTGTGTCTATGTGTCAGCTCTGTGATGACCTGGTGACTTGTCCAGGGTGTACCCTGCCTTTCGCCTGTAGTCAGCTGGGATAGGCTCCAGCTTGCCTGCGACCCTATAGAACAGGATAAAGCGGCTAGAGATGATGAGATGAGATTAGCAATATCAAATCAAATCAAGTTTATTTGTATAGCGCTTTTAACAATAAACATTGTTGCAAAGCAGCTTTACAGAATTTGAACGACTTAAAACATGAGCTCCCTAATCTATCCCCAATGAGCAAGCCTGTGGCGACGGTGGCAAGGAAAAACTCCCTCAGATGACATGAGGAAGAAACCTCGAGAGGAACCAGACTCAAACGGGAACCCATCCTCATTTGGGCAACAACAGACAGCCTGACTATAATATTAACAGTTTTAACAGGTATAACCCTCAACTGTCCTCATGGGGCCATCCTTCACAGGAGCGGTGTGATAAAACTCCAACCAGACACAGGGCACCAGGATGGATCAAGCAGGTCCGAGGGGCAGAAGAGGCCAGCATCTCAATCCCAGGATCAACATGTAACTCAGAGGGACAGGTTGGGGGGGGAAGAGAGAGAGAAAGAAAACATAGGTTGTTAGGTATGCCCTAAAAATGACAAGTATTAAATCTGTGTGGTAGACTCGCAGAGACGAGAGTCTTTACATCAGGCATAACACACAACAATGGCATGTTAATATGGTAAAAAATATCATGACCTGCTCTGGCTGGATGCTTGATTGGGTGATGGGAGCACACTCCTCAGCAATGATGAGATGCAGATGGGACCCTTAGGGCTGGCCAAGACAATTCAGTTACATTTCACCGGGTCTGGGACATGCGACAGAATGTCTGACGGCCGATTCCCTGCAGGCTACGATAGCCAGTCGAGGTCTCCACCCTCTCCACCAAAAGATTTCCTGTTGACTCCATGTAACTCAGAGGGACAGATTTGGGGTGGGGGGGAGGGAAAGAAAACACAGGTTGTTAGGTATGCCCAATGTCACCTGAATAAGTAGGAGCAGTATACATATTGCACCGAGTACAAGCAGGGACTCCGGCAACTAACTATGACAGCATAACTAAAAGGAGAGAGCCAGAAGGTAACACAGGCATGAGGGAGCCCCGGGACATAAAGCAGCCAGCCACTACACCGTCAACAAACTTGAGTGAGCAAGCGAGTGGGGACTGACAGCATCCATACATCCCAGTTTACCAAAACACTCTATGTCTGAGGACCCTCCAGATCTACTCCTTTACCTCATAAACACCATTAACAAAAGGCTTGACTAAACAGATATGTTTTTAGCCTAGACTTAAATGCTGAGACTGTGTCTGATTCCCGAACACTACTTGGAAGGCTGTTCCATAACTGTGGGGCTTTGTAAGAAAAGGCTCTGCCCCCTGATGTAGCCTTCACTATACGAGGTACCAGCAGATAGCCTGCACCTTTTGATCTAAGTAGGCATGGCGGGTCATAGAGGAGCAGAAGTTCACTCAGGTACTGTGGTGCGAGACCATTTAGTGCTTTAAAGATCAATAGTAGTATTTTATAATCAATACAAAATTTGATTGGGAGCCAATGCAGTGTGGATAAGACAGGCGTGATGTGGTCATATTTTCTAGTTCTAGTAAGGACTCTTGCTGCTGCATTTTGAACTAACTGGAGCTTGTTTATGCACTTATTGGAACATCCAGACAGTAAGGCATTACAATAATCCAACCTGAAGGTAACGAAAGCATGGACTAATTTTTCTGCATCATGCAAGGACATTAAATTTCTTATCTTTGCAATATTTCTGAGATGAAAGAAAGCTATCCGGGTGATGTTATCAATGTGAGTTTCGAATGAAAGACTGGGGTCAATAATCACTCCGAGGTCTTTTACTGCTGCACGTGAAGAAACAGAAAGGCCATCCAGAGTCACTGTGTAATCAGAAAACTTACTTCTAGCTGTATGTGGTCCTAGCACAAGTACTTCAGTCTTGTCAGAGTTAAGCAGAAGGAAATTAATAAGCATCCAGTGTCTAATGTCCTTAACACATTCCTCAATTCTATTAAGCTGGTGTCTCTCATCAGGTTTTGCAGAGACATACAACTGTGTGTCATCAGCATAACAGTGGAAACTAATACAATGTTTACGAATAATATCGCCCAGAGGTAACATATATAGAGAAAAAAGCAGTGGACCCAAGACAGAACCTTGTGGAACACCAAACTTTACCTCGGTACGTCTAGAAATATCACCATTTATATCAACATACTGATAACGATCAGTTAGATAAGACCTGAGCCAGGAGAGGGCCATTCCCTTAACTCCCACAACATTTTCTAGTCTATCCAGAAGAATGGAATGATCAGTGGTATCAAATGCTGCACTAAGGTCAAGCAACACAAGTAGCGAGACACAGCCCTGATCAGACGCCAACAGTAGGTCGTTTACTACTTTAACCAGTGCTGTCTCTGTGCTATGATGAGGTCTAAATCCTGACTGATACATTTCATGGATGTTATTCCTATGTAAATATGAGCATAACTGCTGTGCCACAGCTTTTTCAAGGATCTTGGAGATAAAGGGGAGATTTGATATTGGCCGATAATTGGACAGCTGACAGGGATCAAGGTCAGGTTTTTAATCAGGGGTTTGATAACTGCTAGTTTAAAGGATTTGGGTACATAGCCAATCATAAGAGAAGAATTTATTATTTTTAGAAGCGGTTCAATTACTCCAGGCATTATCTGTTTGAATAGATGTGTTGGTAAGGGATCTAGTATGCAAGTTGAGGCTTTTGATGTAGAGATTAATGAAAGTAATTCAGTTTCTTTTAGGGGAGTAAAACATTCTAACTGATGATCTGATACAGTTATATTGTTAACTACAAGGTCACTTTCATTGTCTAACCTTAAATTAGTAGTTTGAATTTTTTGTCGGATATTCTCAATTTTGTCATTAAAAAAAATCATGAAGTCGTTGCTACTACATACTGCAGGTGTACATGTGTTGATAGTGGACTTATTCCTGGTTAATTTTGCTACAGTATTAAATAGGAATCTAGGATTATTTTTGTTATCTTCTATTAGGGAGGAGAAATATGTTGATCTCGCAGCACTAAGAGCTTTTCTATACTTCAGGAAGCTCTCCTTCCAAGCTAATTTGAACACTACCAATTTTGTTTGACGCCATTTACGTTCCAATTTTCGAGTGGTCTGTTTTAATGTGCGAGTGTCATCATTATACCAGGGTGCTAATTTTTTGTCTCTGACCATTTTCCTTTTTAGAGGAGCTACATTATCTAAAGTATGGCGGAATGTTGACTCTAAGCATTCAGTTGCCTGATCAAGTTCTGCAGGGGCTTACAGTGACCCAATCAAAGTTGACAGCTCTGGGAGATCATTTATAAAGCTCTGTGCAGTAGTTGACATGAAAGTACATTTAATACAGTAACGTGGTGAGGTGCATATATTATTACTCAGACATATTTTGAATGAGATGAGACAATGATCTGAGATAACTTCAGACTGTGGAAGTATGACTATATTGTCTACGTTTAATCTGAATGTTAGTATTAGATCAAGGGTGTGACCACCATTATGGGTTGGTCCTATGACATTCTGCTTAATCCCGACTGAATCGAAGATGGACACAAATGCTGTTTTTAAAGGGTCTTTTGGGTTATCGAAGTGAATATTAAAATCTCCGACAACTAAAGCTTTGTCTAAGGAAATAACCAGATCTGAGATAAAATCTGCAAATTCAGAAAGAAACTCAGAATATGGCCCCGGGGGCCTGTAAATAATAAACAATGGAATTAACTGGGTAGACTTATTTTTCGAGGCTACATACATTATATGAGTATGAAGAACTTCAAATGTATTAAATTTATAACCAAGTTTTTGTGTTACACCTAGATAATCGTTATAAATAACTGCGACGCCTCCTCCTCTGCCAGTTAGACGAGGTTGGTGTATATAACTGTATCTAGGAGGACTTGCTTCATTTAATGCTATATATTCATTTGGCTTAATCCATGTTTCTGTTAAACACAGTACATTAAACTCCTGATCAGTAATGAGTTCATTAACCATTAGTGCTTTAGATGTAAGAGATCTAATATTTAATAGCCCCACCTTTAGATCAAAGGTGCTGGCAGCAGCTGTACAGTCAGTATGATCTAATTTTATATTGATTAGGTTACTGGAACAAACTCTCTGAAAATTTCTACCTTTTTGTTGAGCACGGGGAACAGACACAGTCTCGATGTAGTGGGCCCTGTGAGGGAATTTTAATGGATGAACATTATTATTCTCTGTGTTTCTGTATGTTGAGCTAAAGTGGCTTAGTTACTAAGAAGAGATGTTTTTCCACATGTTGTAATCGCTTTTCTGTGACCTTGGTGGTAATAAGCAGGGAGCTTGAGCTCTCCCTAACTCGCATCCGCCTGCACATACCAGAGCACGCCAGGTGCATGCTTTAACAAAGCTTCATAGAAAATCTTGAGCCAATCACGTGAAGACACAAGCAGTGAGCGAATGCTTTCAGAGTATAATAGATAACATTCCTAAAACACAACTCAGAGTGCGCGTACTCTCAGCATCATCAGAAGTGATGTCTTCTTCTATTCTTCTCTTTCCTTTCCTATTTTATATATCTTTATATGATCTACTATAATAAATGACTGAAAAGACAACTGTTAAGCGTTCTGAAGTGTTTATTAGAAATTTCCATTACAATTTGGCATCCCTGGGTGGGCCATATGCGTCTGATCCTCGGACGACGGAACACTCCCAAGGCTACGGTGCGGAGCTGAGAACTCGGACGAGAGACCAGACCGTCAGGGCTCACTGAACCAGTAAGTGATAACTTTGCATTCTTGTATAAAGAAATTAGTGGAGACAGTATTTAAAGAATGATATAAGAGATGGACAGAGATTGTCCCAGTCAAGGAAGACTGATATAAGAGATGGACAGAAGTTTGTCTGAGCCCAGGAGGACTGCTAAGCTGTGGTACCATCAATATGTTTGCAGACAATGGATAAAACACAATTTTGAGACAATAAACCGCGAGTAGTTTATTGGGTTGTGTAAGAGAATTATCCGCCTAAGTGACGACTGGGTAATCACTCGCCTACTTGAGGAGGGGAAGTACGGGTGCGTGTTTCGACGGATTCACGTTCAGCGATTCGTGGGAATTGAATCTTGCTCCCTTTGTTCTGTGTGAACAACTGGCCCATCTGGGGAACGGGATAGAGAGGTTCAATCGCGAAAATGCAAAGACACACCGGTGTGCACGCAAAATATTGATGAATTAACAAAGTACTGTCCTCCTCCAAATTCTGAAACAGAGAAACAGATTTTGTACACATGCGCGAGTTGTCTTTGAAGTTGTGTTAAATGATACCTGCTTTGGTTTAAGGCAAATGTCAGATAAATTGTTTACTAATAACACACCTAAAGGATTATTGTGTTGCATTTTTGGACATAGTCCAACCTGTTCTTCTTGTGATCCTAATAAAAACTCAGCCATTGTTGTCATAACCTATTGATATAACAGTGTACAATGAGGAACAGAAACAGTAAGTTAGGGAAAGAAAAGAAAAAGCAAGTAAGTGTGAAGCTACATGTGCTATAATAAGAATTGGATGTTCCTATGACAGCCCAAACATCCAGTTTATGAAAACCTCATATGGCGAGGATTATTTGACACAGTTTGATATATGGGTAAAGGACTTAGAATTCCCTGGAAAGGGCAGTTTTAGTCCCAGGCAGATAGGACAGTTAGAAGAAAAGTTGAAAAAGAAGAGTCTGCAGATAATGTTAAGTTCTTAGGGGACTGGAGGGCGTTTTCTACATGGAAAGAAGAAACACTTAAGAGAGAATACAAAAGAGAGAAACGACAGGCAGGGCTCTCACCCTCTTCTCAGTGTTTGAAATTTCAGATGGACCCTGACCTGGAGTCTGCCCCACCACCCCAACACACACTGCCTCCTCAGCGAGGCGGAGCATCACTCCCACAAGCGCTTCACCCACAGAAAGGGGGAGAAGTCAAGACAAAGAAAAAAAAGGAAAAAAAAAACCCTGAGCCTCTGGAATCTCTCCCAGCCTACCAGCCGCCTCCAGCATCAGCGCCTCTCAGCGCTTCTCTGTCACACACGAGATCCGGTCTTGCATACAGCGATGGAAAAGACACCCTCCTGGACCTGACCACGTGCTCACCAGTGGGTCCACAAGGCCATAATCTAAAGTCTGAAGTCCTTCATCTTCCAATGATGGAAGTGGCTGGAGCTGATGGTGTGCTTTTAGTCCACAGACCCTGGATGACAGCTGATATCAAGGAAAGCATGGCTTCTCTTCCCAATGTGAGAGAGGTAGGAGGAAAGAGATTTGGTAATGAACTGTTGATATTTTGCAGAGAATTCCGACCGACCACCCATGAACTTCGCTGCCTAATCATGACCAAGATGGGTATAGATTGGAACAAAGTTTCCAAAGAGTGGCCGGAAGCTGACCAGCGAATGACTACACCAGACTGGAGCGTGGCTGCTGTCTGTGCTCGTCTGGACAGTACTTTTCCCTTGAACATAGACATTACTAAGATCAGTATGTGTAAGCAAGAAGATGTGAAGTGGTGTCAGCGTTTTTCGCCCGTCTCACTGCCGTGCATGAGAAAAAAAAAAACAACACAGTGGCCTGACCAGACCCGTGAACCTGGCTGCAGTGGAGGGCACTCCTGAGTCTCACCAAGATCGAGCAGTACGCTGTGCATGCAGAAAAGCTGCTGAAAGAGAAGGAGAAGACAAAGTCGACACAAAGAGACCAAGATCTACACGCCGCCACTCTCACTCTTTTCCAGACTGTTCAGCCTGGAGAAAAAGGAACAAGAGGAGGAAGAGGTCGAAGTAGGGGCCGAGACAGGACAACCTGGAGTGACTCGTCCTGGATAAAAGGTGCAACCTGCTACAACTGCAATCAAAAGGGACACATTACTCGAAATTGTCTCCACAGTAACAGGCAGAAGCCCCGTGAGGAGTACAGCAAAGCAGACTGATGGGCAGACTCCGGGAACGGGCCCCACACAGAGAACAGGGGAGGTAACACACACACACCTGATAATACACATACACATAGACAGGAGCATTCACATAACATTAAACACATTAGTAGCAGCACCTGCATGCAACAGCAAGACTACACAGAAACGCCCGATACACCAGTCCAGATAGATACACCTGAAGTTGCATTAAGTTTGTTAAAATACACAACTACTCCCTTTTCTAAACTCCCTTGTATGCCCCTCACTGTGTGTGGGCATGTGTTAGCCTTTTTAGTAGATTCTGGAGCAGCACACTCAGTGATACAACATGGGGTACTTCCAGTAGACCCACCACTCAGCTCAAATTCTATTCAGACGATGGGCATCTCAGGACGACCTGTAACCGAAACTTTCTCAGTCAACCTCCCGTGTAAAAGCGAGGGAGGAATAGTTACGTCCCACTCATTCCTCATCTCACATACATGTCCAGTAAATTTGTTAGCACATGATTTAATGTGCAAATTAGAAGTAAATCTCACATCCACTCCAGATGGACTAACTATTGAAGTAATTGAAATGTGCGGTGTGCAGTATGGGTTTGGAAGCCCCCTGTATGTGTATGTCTGGCAGCTCTGCTCAGATCAGCTCACACAAACTCCAAAACACCTTGTACAGCTCGCATACTTGAACATCTCATCAGTTGACACAGATTATATGAAAGAGGAAGATTTGCATTGTACAGCACATGTTCACCAAGGGCAAGATGTAGAGTTTGAAAAGACTTGGTTTGCAGACCCCCATGCACGTGAAAGATTGATCCTCAAACTATGTATTGGTCTAAACATTATTGCGCTGTGCAGGTCCATTTTACTTGTTGTCCAAACAGCTGCATCAATGCTCATCACAGTGTTCTCAAACATGTTATACACAGCCTCGTGTCAGAGGACTCTGAGGTCGGCTGCTGCCAACATGATTTCTTTGACATCATTAATTCTATATCCCATGTCTCATTACCAAGGCCACGAGCCGCCCATTGGAAAGATGTGGGGAAGTGGGTCAGGAAGTGTGCAGTCGATGGCAATGAATGGTCCCAAACAGAGGACCCTAGTGTGTTGTTTTGTCAAAGGCTTGGGGTCTACAAACAAAGTCATGCTATGTGTGTGTATGTTAAGCGCAGCGTAATATTAGCCACTGATGACCAGGGTCCTGGGGACCTCAGCCATACTGGCCTGTTTGTCTCTGTTTCCACAGGCATAACTCCAGCAGAGGTCTCTCGTCTCGTCTTCTTCCGCTTATCCAGGACCGGGTCGCGGAGGCAGCAGTCTAAGCATGGAAGCCCAAACTTCCCTTTCCCCAGACACCTCGGCCAGCTCCTCGGGAGGAACACCGAGGCGTTCCCAGGCCAGCCGAGAGACATAGTCCCTCCAGCGTGTCCTGGGTCTTCCCCGGGGCCTCCCCCCGGGGGGACATGCCTGGAACACCTCCCCAGGGAGGCGTCCAGGAGGCATCCGAAAAAGATGCCCGAGCCACCTCAGCTGGTTCCTCTCGATGTGAAGGAGCAGCGGCTCTACTCCGAGCTCCTCCCGAGTGACTGTGCTTCTCACCCTATCTCTAAGGGAGCGCCCAGCCACCCTGCGAAGGAAACTCATTTCAGCCGCTTGTATCCGCGATCTTGTTCTTTCTGTCATTACCCAAAGCTCATGACCATAGGTGAGAGTCGGAACGTAGATCGACCGGTAAATTGAGAGCTTCGCCTTTTGGCTCAGCTCCTTCTTCACCACGACGGACCGGTAAAGCGACCGCATCACTGCGGAGGCTGCACCGATCCGCCTGTCGATCTCACGCTCCATCCTTCCCTCACTCGTGAACAAGATCCCGAGATACTTAAACTCCTCCACTTGAGGCAGGACTTCTCCACCAACCTGGAGAGGGCAAGCCACCCTTTTCCGGTCGAGAACCATGGCCTCGGACTTGGAGGTGCTGATTCTCATCCCAGCCGCTTCACACTCGACTGCAAACCGCCCCAGTGCATGCTGAAGGTCCTGGTTTGAAGAAGCCAACAGGACAACATCATCCGCAAAAAGCAGAGATGAAATCCTGTGGTTCCCAAACAGGATTCCTTCCGGCCCCTGGCTGCGCCTAGAAATTCTGTCCATAAAAATTATGAACAGAACCGGTGACAAAGGGCAGCCCTGACGGAGTCCAACATGCACTGGGAACAGGTCTGACTTACTGCCGGCAATGCGAACCAGACTCCTGCTCCGTTCGTACAGGGACCGGACAGCCCTTAGCAAAGAGCCCCGAACCCCATACTCCCGAAGCACCCCCCACAGAATACCACGGGGGACACGGTCGAATGCCTTCTCCAGATCCACAAAGCACATGTGGACTGGTTGGGCAAACTCCCATGAACCCTCGAGCACCCTATGAAGGGTATAGAGCTGGTCCAGTGTTCCACGACCAGGACGAAAACCGCATTGTTCCTCCTGGATCCGAGGTTCGACTATTGGTCGAATTCTCCTCTCCAGTACCCTGGAGTAAACTTTCCCTGGGAGGCTGAGAAGTGTGATTCCCCTATAATTGGAGCACACTCTCCGGTCCCCTTTCTTAAAAAGAGGGACCACCACCCCAGTCTGCCACTCCAGAGGCACTGTCCCCGACCGCCACGCGATGTTGCAGAGGCGTGTCAACCAAGACAGCCCCACAACATCCAGAGACTTGAGATACTCAGGGCGGATCTCATCCACCCCCGGTGCCTTGCCACCGAGGAGCTTGCAAACCACCTCAGTGACTTCGGCTTGGGTAATGGACGAGTCCACCTCTGAGTCATCAGCCTCAGTCTCCTCAAAGGAAGACATGACGGTGGGATTGAGGAGATCCTCAAAGTATTCCTTCCACCGCCCGACAATGTCCCCAGTCGAGGTCAACAGCTCCCCACCCGCACTGTAAACAGTGTTGGCAGAGTACTGCTTCCCCCTCCTGAGGCGCCGGACGGTTTGCCAGAATTTCTTCGAGGCCGACCGATAGTCCTTCTCCATGGCCTCCCCGAACTCCTCCCAGTTCCGAGTTTTTGCCTCCGCAACTGCCCGAGCTGCAGCACGCCTGGCCTGCCGATACCCGTCGGCTGCCTCAGGAGTCCTGGAGGTCAACATGGCCCGATAGGACTCCTTCTTCAGCTTGACAGCATCCCTTACTTCCGGTGTCCACCACCGGGTTCGGGGATTGCCGCCACGACAGGCACCGGAGACCTTGCGGCCACAGCTCCGAACAGCTGCATCCACAATGGAGGTAGAGAACATGGTCCACTCAGACTCAATGTCCCCCGCCTCCCTCGGAAGCTGGGAAAAGCTCTCCCGGAGGTGGGAGTTAAAGACCTCCCCAACAGAGTGCTCGGCCAGACGTTCCCAGCAGACCCTCACCATACGTTTGGGCCTGCCAGGTCTGTCCAGCTTCCTCCTCCGCCAGCGGATCCAACTCACCACCAGGTGGTGATCAGTTGACAACTCAGCCCCTCTCTTCACCCGAGTGTCCAAGACATAGGGTCGGAGATCAGATGACACGACTACAAAGTCGATCATCGACCTCCGACCTAAGGTGTCCTGGTGCCACGTGCACTTATGGACACCCCTATGCTCGAACATGGTGTTCGTTATGGACAAACTGTGACTAGCACAGAAGTCCAATAACAAAACACCACTCGGGTTCAGATCGGGGAGGCCGTTCCTCCCAACCACGCCCCTCCAGGTGTCACTGTCATCGCCCACGTGAGCATTGAAGTCCCCCAGTAGCACAATGGAGTCCCCAGTCTGAGCACCCCTCAGTACCTCTCCCAGGGACTCCAAGAAGGCTGGATACTCTATACTGCTATTTGGCCCGTAGGCACAAACAACAGCAAGAGCCCTCTCCCCAATCCAAAGGCGCAGAGAGGCGACCCTCTCGTTCACTGGGGTAAACTCCAACACATGGCGGCTGAGCTGGGGAGCTATAAGGAAGCCCACACCAGCCCGCCGCCGCTCACCACGGGCGACTCCAGAGAAGTGGAAAGTCCAGCCCCTCTCAAGGAGCTGGGTTCCAGAGCCCAAGCTGTGCGTGGAGGTGAGCCCGACTATCTCTAGCCGGTACCTCTCAACCTCCCGCACAAGCTCAGGCTCCTTCCCCCCCAGCGAAGTGACATTCCATGTCCCAACAGCCAGCCGCTGTGTCCGGGGATCAGGTCGTCGAGGCCCCTGCCTTCGACTGCCACCCAATCCACACTGCACCAAACCCCTACTGCTACCTCTGTGGGTGGTGAACCCACAGGAGGTCGGGCCCACGTCACCTCTTCGGGCTGAGCCCGGCCGGGCCCCATGGGCAAAGGCCCGGCCACCAAGCGCTCGCATACGAGCCCCAACCCCGGGCCTGGCTCCAGGGTGGGGCCCCGGCTGCGTCCTACCGGGCAACGTCACGGTCCTGGATTTTTCCTCCATAGGGGTTTTTTGGTGAACTGCTCTTGGTCTGGCCTGTCACCTAGGACCTGTCTGCCTTGGGAAACCCTAACAGGGGCATAATGCCCCCGACAACATAGCTCCTAGGATCATTCAAGCACACAAACCCCTCCACCACAATAAGGTGGCAGTTCTAGGAGGGGTCCAGCAGAGGTGCACCCCAAATTGGCGGGAGTTCCAAATTCCGTTTGGGCAAAGGGTAAACATGATGTGGGCCTAATAAAGAATGCTGAACCAGTGGTGATCACCCCCAAATCAGATTTCAGTCCTAAACAGACCCAGTACCCACTCAAACCAGAAGCAATTGCAGGTATAAAACTGGTCTTTGATTTGTTGCTGAAGGCAGATGTAATTGTCCCTTGCCAGGACTCTCCAGTGTGCACTCCTATTTTTCCAGTTAAGAAGGCAAGAAAACCGTCCCAGCCCGATGAGTGGAGGTTTGTCCAAGATCTGCAAGCAGTCAATGCTGCGGCTGTCCCGCACACGCCTGACATCCCTAAAGAGTGCTCTGCAGACCACACCCACTCTGGGACTGCCTGACCCCAATAAACCATTTGTTCAAACTGTCGATGAAAAGAAGGGTTTTATGACCTCTGTTCTTTTGCAGAAACACGGGGATAGATTGAGACCTGTAGCTTACTTCTCCAGCAGGGTGGATCCAGTGGCAGCTGGACTTCCTGTTTGCCTGCGTGCAGTTGCTGCAGCTGAAAAGGCGGTAACTGCCTCCAGAAATATTGTGGGTATTCTAACCTCAACATAGCTCCTAGGATCATTCAAGCACACAAACCCCTCCACCACAATAAGGTGGCAGTTCTAGGAGGGGAGCTATGTTGTCGGGGGCATTATGCCCCTGTTAGGGTTTCCCAAGGCAGACAGGTCCTAGGTGACAGGCCAGACCAAGAGCAGTTCACCAAAAAACCCCTATGGAGGAAAAATCCAGGACCGTGACGTCGCCCGGTAGGACACAGCCGGGGCCCCACCCTGGAGCCAGGCCCGGGGTTGGGGCTCGTATGCGAGCGCTTGGTGGCCGGGCCTTTGCCCATGGGGCCCGGCCGGGCTCAGCCCGAAGAGGTGACGTGGGCCCGACCTCCTGTGGGTTCACCACCCACAGAGGTAGCAGTAGGGGTTTGGTGCAGTGTGGATTGGGTGGCAGTCGAAGGCAGGGGCCTCGACGACCTGATCCCCGGACACAGCGGCTGGCTGTTGGGACATGGAATGTCACTTCGCTGGGGGGGAAGGAGCCTGAGCTTGTGCGGGAGGTTGAGAGGTACCGGCTAGAGATAGTCGGGCTCACCTCCACGCACAGCTTGGGCTCTGGAACCCAGCTCCTTGAGAGGGGCTGGACTTTCCACTTCTCTGGAGTCGCCCGTGGTGAGCGGCGGCGGGCTGGTGTGGGCTTCCTTATAGCTCCCCAGCTCAGCCGCCATGTGTTGGAGTTTACCCCAGTGAACGAGAGGGTCGCCTCTCTGCGCCTTCGGATTGGGGAGAGGGCTCTTGCTGTTGTTTGTGCCTACGGGCCAAATAGCAGTATAGAGTATCCGGCCTTCTTGGAGTCCCTGGGAGAGGTACTGAGGGGTGCTCAGACTGGGGACTCCATTGTGCTACTGGGGGACTTCAATGCTCACGTGGGCGATGACAGTGACACCTGGAGGGGCGTGGTTGGGAGGAACGGCCTCCCCGATCTGAACCCGAGTGGTGTTTTGTTATTGGACTTCTGTGCTAGTCACAGTTTGTCCATAATGAACACCATGTTCGAGCATAGGGGTGTCCATAAGTGCACGTGGCACCAGGACACCTTAGGTCGGAGGTCGATGATCGACTTTGTAGTCGTGTCATCTGATCTCCGACCCTATGTCTTGGACACTCGGGTGAAGAGAGGGGCTGAGTTGTCAACTGATCACCACCTGGTGGTGAGTTGGATCCGCTGGCGGAGGAGGAAGCTGGACAGACCTGGCAGGCCCAAACGTATGGTGAGGGTCTGCTGGGAACGTCTGGCCGAGCACTCTGTTGGGGAGGTCTTTAACTCCCACCTCCGGGAGAGCTTTTCCCAGCTTCCGAGGGAGGCGGGGGACATTGAGTCTGAGTGGACCATGTTCTCTACCTCCATTGTGGATGCAGCTGTTCGGAGCTGTGGCCGCAAGGTCTCCGGTGCCTGTCGTGGCGGCAATCCCCGAACCCGGTGGTGGACACCGGAAGTAAGGGATGCTGTCAAGCTGAAGAAGGAGTCCTATCGGGCCATGTTGACCTCCAGGACTCCTGAGGCAGCCGACGGGTATCGGCAGGCCAGGCGTGCTGCAGCTCGGGCAGTTGCGGAGGCAAAAACTCGGAACTGGGAAGAGTTCGGGGAGGCCATGGAGAAGGACTATCGGTCGGCCTCGAAGAAATTCTGGCAAACCGTCCGGCGCCTCAGGAGGGGGAAGCAGTACTCTGCCAACACTGTTTACAGTGCGGGTGGGGAGCTGTTGACCTCGACTGGGGACATTGTCGGGCGGTGGAAGGAATACTTTGAGGATCTCCTCAATCCCACCGTCATGTCTTCCACTGAGGAGACTGAGGCTGATGACTCAGAGGTGGACTCGTCCATTACCCAAGCCGAAGTCACTGAGGTGGTTTGCAAGCTCCTCGGTGGCAAGGCACCGGGGGTGGATGAGATCCGCCCTGAGTATCTCAAGTCTCTGGATGTTGTGGGGCTGTCTTGGTTGACACGCCTCTGCAACATCGCGTGGCGGTCGGGGACAGTGCCTCTGGAGTGGCAGACTGGGGTGGTGGTCCCTCTTTTTAAGAAAGGGGACCGGAGAGTGTGCTCCAATTATAGGGGAATCACACTTCTCAGCCTCCCAGGGAAAGTTTACTCCAGGGTACTGGAGAGGAGAATTCGACCAATAGTCGAACCTCGGATCCAGGAGGAACAATGTGGTTTTCGTCCTGGTCGCGGAACACTGGACCAGCTCTATACCCTTCATAGGGTGCTCGAGGGTTCATGGGAGTTTGCCCAACCAGTCCACATGTGCTTTGTGGATCTGGAGAAGGCATTCGACCGTGTCCCCCGTGGTATTCTGTGGGGGGTGCTTCGGGAGTATGGGGTTCGGGGCTCTTTGCTAAGGGCTGTCCGGTCCCTGTACGAACGGAGCAGGAGTCTGGTTCGCATTGCCGGCAGTAAGTCAGACCTGTTCCCAGTGCATGTTGGACTCCGTCAGGGCTGCCCTTTGTCACCGGTTCTGTTCATAATTTTTATGGACAGAATTTCTAGGCGCAGCCAGGGGCCGGAAGGAATCCTGTTTGGGAACCACAGGATTTCATCTCTGCTTTTTGCGGATGATGTTGTCCTGTTGGCTTCTTCAAACCAGGACCTTCAGCATGCACTGGGGCGGTTTGCAGTCGAGTGTGAAGCGGCTGGGATGAGAATCAGCACCTCCAAGTCCGAGGCCATGGTTCTCGACCGGAAAAGGGTGGCTTGCCCTCTCCAGGTTGGTGGAGAAGTCCTGCCTCAAGTGGAGGAGTTTAAGTATCTCGGGATCTTGTTCACGAGTGAGGGAAGGATGGAGCGTGAGATCGACAGGCGGATCGGTGCAGCCTCCGCAGTGATGCGGTCACTTTACCGGTCCATTGTGGTGAAGAAGGAGCTGAGCCAAAAGGCGAAGCTCTCAATTTACCGGTCGATCTACGTTCCGACTCTCACCTATGGTCATGAGCTTTGGGTAATGACAGAAAGAACAAGATCGCGGATACAAGCGGCTGAAATGAGTTTCCTTCGCAGGGTGGCTGGGCGCTCCCTTAGAGATAGGGTGAGAAGCACAGTCACTCGGGAGGAGCTCGGAGTAGAGCCGCTGCTCCTTCACATCGAGAGGAACCAGCTGAGGTGGCTCGGGCATCTTTTTCAGATGCCTCCTGGACGCCTCCCTGGGGAGGTGTTCCAGGCATGTCCCCCCGGGGGGAGGCCCCGGGGAAGACCCAGGACACGCTGGAGGGACTATGTCTCTCGGCTGGCCTGGGAACGCCTCGGTGTTCTTCCCGAGGAGCTGGCCGAGGTGTCTGGGGAAAGGGAAGTTTGGGCTTCCATGCTTAGACTGCTGCCTCCGCGACCCGGTCCTGGATAAGCGGAAGAAGACGAGACGATTCTAACCTCACCCTTTGGTCCCACATGCTGTCTCCCTGCTTCTGTTGGAGAAAAAGACATCACATTTGTCAGCACAGAGATGGTTGAAGTATAACACAGTCATACTTGATATGCCTAACATCATTGTGAAACATTCTGTTCTAAATTCTGCCTCTCTTCTCCCTAGAGAGGACGATGGAGAGCCACATGACTGTGTTGCTCTCACTAATGATTTTTGTTCCCCCAGGGCAGACTTAGAGTGACCCTTTTGGAAAATGAAGACATGGTCCTCTATGTGGATGGTTCAGCCTCCAGAGACCCAGAGACGGGAAAGAACAAAGTAGGTTTTGCCGTAGTCTCAGATCACGAGGTCCTCAAGGCATCACGTCTGCCCTCGAACCTGTCGGCACAGGCCGCAGAGCTCTGTGCCCTCATTGAGACATGCAAATTGGCTGCAGGGTGATCTGTCAATATTTTTACGGACAGTAGGTACACGTTTGGCGTTGTGCACGATTTTGGCACTATTTGGAAACACAGAAATTTTCTCACTAGCACAGGGTCTCCCATTGCACATCATAAACTGGTCTGTGAGTTGTTGGATGCTGTTCTACTCCCTAGAGTCATTGCTGTGTGTAAGTGTGCTGCCCACACTAACAATACTGATCTTGTGTCTCAAGGGAATGCCAGGGTGGACGCGGCAGCTAAGTGTGCAGCCTCGGCTTCCAGTTCACCCTCTAACCTTGCCTTTCCTCAGGTTTCTACCCCTTGTTTACAGCTAGCGGACCTTCAGAGGACTGCCACCCAGGACGAGAGACGAGTCTGGAAACAAGCGGGCTGTATCCTTACAAACTCGGTCTGGGTTTGTCCCTCGGGCCGTCCCGGTCTACCAAAATACATGTTCCCTTTCTATGCAAAATTGGCACATGGGCTCACCCATGTGTCAAAAGGGGGGATGGTAGCAGAAGTAACAAAGAGATGGTTCACAAAGGGATTTTCAAATTATGCTGCGAAATTTTGCAACCAATGCTTGATATGTGCACAATATAATGCAGATCAAGGTATCAAACTAACTCAAGCAGCACACCCAATACCAGACAAACCATTTGATCACCTCCAAATGGACTTCATTGAACTGACACTTAGGGAAAATGGGTCACTTAAAAATAAACTAAGCAAAGCTTGTGCAGAAACAGGGCTAGGATGGACAAAGGTCCTCCCTGTAGTACTCACACAAATGAGGATGCAAACTAGGCCTAAACATGGGTTAAGCCCATTCGAAATTCTGTTTGGACGAGTACCCAACACGGGGATAGGGCCAGCTCAAGGAACACTGCTGGACACCACACTGTGTGATGATGCAATGTTGAATTACTGTGCAACGTTGTCCTCTGCTTTGAAATCTATCCACAAACAGGTAAAGAAGCACTTCCCAAACCCGCTGAGGGACCTCTGCATGATCTACAACCAGGGGATTGGATCGTGGTAAAGGACTTCCGACAAACCAAGTGGAACAAGCCATGGTGGAATAGCCCATTCCAGGTCCTGCTCACGACCCCAACGGCAGTGAAGGTCACAGGCAGAGTGACGTGGATCCACGCTAGCCGCTGCAGGAGGGTACCTGAACCGGCTGAGCAGGAGGAAAAGGAAGGCCTAAGTGACCCGGACGCTGACTAAAGCTCGTGAGGAAGAAAGGCATCACTGCATGGAACAGTGCGAGTATCACATCAATCACGCACGCACCCTCAATAGGGAAGAGTATTTCAGTGTCTAGCCGATAGACAAGTATTAGGGTTTCGAGTTTCCTCCAAGTCCCGGTGAGGTAGGACGAGGGCTGATAGGGCATGCCCGCCCTCTGAGCACCAATACACGTCAAGAAGGGCAAGGGTTAACTCGGTAACATTACTGAGGCACTGAACAAGATGTGCAAGGTTGCTGAACAATTATGAGCAGACGAACATGGAGGAGACAAAGACAGTTGGTGGCATTGGTTCAGTGGATGGAAGACTCTGATTCTATCCACCATACCGGTCCTGGGCTTAGTGATTGTGATGCTATGTTTGCTCCCTGTTTTCTGTCAATGTTGTATGTCTGTGTTTCAGAGGCAGCTGACAAATATTGGTTACCAGATGGTGAAAATAGACTCTGATGACTTGCCTGACTGGCCTCCAAACTCACATGAAGACTATAACCCACCAATCGATGACATCAGCAAAGTTGACATGAAACTAGCCCTAACTTAAAACACTTTGATTGTTTCCTGTTCTATTATTCCTGATCTATGTATATGGCTTGCTAGCATTCATTTAAGATGTCTATGTCTTATAAAACAGCCTTAGCATTATCCCTGTACACTCAATGATGTGTTAAGTCGAATCTCTCTGAGAACTCTTATCACTGAAACTGTGTACAGTTCTTTTCTTTCCTTTTAGCAATTTATCCTATAGGATAAAAAGGGGGGAATGTGAGGGAATTTTAATGGATGAACATTATTATTCTCTGTTTCTGTATGTTGAGCTAAAGTGGCTTAGTTACTAAGAAGAGATGTTTTTCCACATGTTGTAATCGCTTTTCTGTGACCTTGGTGGTAATAAGCAGGGAGCTTGAGCTCTCCCTAACTTGCATCCGCCTGCACGTACCAGAGCACGCCAGGTGCACGCTTTAACAAAGCTTCATAGAAAATCTTGAGCCAATCACGTGAAGACACAAGCAGTGAGCGAATGCTTTCAGAGTATAATAGATAACATTCCTAAAACACAACTCAGAGTGCGCGTACTCTCGGCATCGTCAGAAGTGATGTCTTCTTCTATTCTTCTCTTTCCTTTCCTATTTTATATATCTTTATATGATCTACTATAATAAATGACTGAAAAGACAACTGTTAAGCGTTCTGAAGTGTTTATTAGAAATTTCCATTACAGCCCTGAGTGACGACTCTGTGCAGCTAGCAGACAGTCGGTTTAGCCTGTTCGTCTGCTCCCTGGCCTTGGCTCTGGATTGTCAGAAATTAACTAGGCCTGTTCTGAGACTATGACCTATGCTGCAGGAAATGAGAGCAGCACCTTCCCGAGTGGGATGGATACCGTCCCACCCTAACAGGCCAGCAGTGCCCTCAAAATTAGCCCAATTATCTATAAAGCCCACACTGTTTTCAGAGCACCACCTGGACAGCCAGCAGTTCAGCGACCATAACCTGCTGTAAGCTACATCGCCACGCCGCATTGGGATGGGGCCAGAGCATACTACAGCATCGGACATCGCCTTCGCTAATTTAAACACCTCTACAAAGTTACTCTTAGTAACCTCAGACTGACGAAGGCGTATATCATTAGCTCCTGCATGGATAACTATCTTTGAGAACCTGTGCTTGCCTAGGACCTTAAGATTACCTGCTATGTCCGGCGCCCTGGCTCCCGGTATACACCTGACTAAAGCTGCTGGTGCCCCTAAAGGCTGAGCTAATTTCACGTGCTGTATGATAGAGTCCCCTATAACCAGAGCTCTTTCAGGTTTCTCAGTGGGTGCATCACTAAGGAGAGCAAACCTGTTCGACACGTGACGCGGAGAGGAGTGGGGCTCCCGTGGGCGAGCCTCAGCGGTAGCTTTGGCTCTACACTTATGCCGCCGAGCCGTCACCCATTCTCCCCGCTGTAATGCCTAAGTTGGGGGATTACTAACTCCACCTAGGGCGTCCAGACTTTCCCTAACAGAAACTACACTGTTCTCACGCTCACTAACCTGCTCTAAAGCCTGGACACGTGCTTCTAGCACTGTAATCTTCTCCGTCAGAGAGCTAACTAATCTGCACTTATCACAAATAAAGCTAATAAAGCTATCGCTAGTGACGGAGGAAGAATGACTAAACATCCTGCACTCAGCACACTGAACAGGCTGAAGATGTGCCATCATGAAAAGATTCACGTACCTTAAATGAAGATCTGTTGATATTAAAGCAGATCAGATGTGGATGGCCTCCGCTTGTGGTCTTTACACAGGAGGAGAGAAAAAGAAAGCTCTCTATATGTTTCTCAATATGAGAAACAATTTATGGAAATAGAACCCCATCATGCTTGGGAATCATGCATAAATTTCAGTGCAAATAGGAGATAAAGGGAAGCCAGAATCTTCTTGCTCTGAGACGACAGTGCTAACTACTGCATCATCAAGCTGCCTGATAGAGGGAAGATTATAGCAAATAAAAATTATTTTTTTGTTTCATATTTACAAGCACCAGTGATTTCTGCTTTAACCTTTCTTACCCTTGATGATGATAAAAACTGAAAAGTTTTTATTCATTGTCTACTAAAAGCAAATAATAATAAAATGGGTCAATTTTTTTTATCCCAAAACAAGCATAAGAGTCATATTATTTCCAAATATTTTTCCCAACATACATTTTTCAAAATCATATGTCAATCACACAGATTATGTTAAGGTTAATAAATAAATAAATAAATAAAAATTAAAAAATTAATATTGAGAGAAATAGTATATTTTATCTTTTAAAACCAAAATACCGTGTCATTCTTTTTCCTAATTCAAACATCATACTATTTTTTTTAAAGGGGCTCATTGCTACTCATTTGAATTCCTTTTGAAATAATTTTAATCTACACTGTTTTTCTATGGTGGATACATTGCAGAAAGTTGTCAGCTAGCACTAGAGATGGATCGTATCTGAGAATGTATTAAAAATCGGTAGACAGGACCAATGGAAATCAGCAGTCAGATCCTAATGCCGCTTTTCCACTACCAACGCGGCTGAGTTGGGCTGAGCCGTGCCGTGCTGAGTTGGGCTGAGTGGGGCTGTTGGAGTTGCATTTCGACTACAACCGCGCTGAACCGTGCTGGCTGGAAGTGGGTGGACACATTGGGTGGAGTTAGCGAAAGTGGGTGGACGTCAGGTGATGTCGTTAGGCGGCGCAAACAGTGACATCAGTGATCTTTTAAGCGGTAGTCTCACGACCCGGAGAGTAAACAATAAACATGGAGGACATGGTATCGTTAGTGTTGCTGGTCTTGGTGCTGTGGCTTGTTGTCACCGACAACGCCAACAGATACTGGCAAGAGCGTATAGATGAGGCGAGGCGCATAAGGCTTCATAATTCTCGTAATTCGTAATTCTCCTTCTTCCGGGTTTACGTTGTTTACAGATCCCAGCGTGCTCGCGGGGCGTGTGTGGGCATGTGAGGACACTCCTCCTCACCAATCAGTGCACAGGGGAGTGTCTGCTCACGCCCCTAGCCTCACTCAGCTCGGTTTGGCTCGCTTCAGCCCTACTCCAAAACCGTGCGAGTTTTGGGGGCTGAGCAGGGCTGAAGCGAGCTGAGTCGTGCTGTTCTTAGATAGTCGAAACGCGAGCCGTGTCAGGCTGAAGTGAGCTGAAGCGAGCTGAAGTGAGCTGAAAAAGGGTAGTGGAAAAGGGCCATTAATCTCCACTGATCGTCCTCTCCTGAGTCTGAAAGGCCAGTGGGAGGGTAAAATATGAAGACAGACATGCTGGTCGGCATGATCAATGGAAGTGGTTCAGCAGGGTCAGAACAACAGTCTCCAGACACTGGTATGCATGTGCTCTGCTTCCTAAGTAGTTCATGCTAAACTGTAAAATATGGCTGCAGTATAAGATCTGGTCTAATTTATGTGCAACTCATTCTTCTTACTTGATAGTTGTGCAGTGCTCACGAGATATCTGAAAGTGCTTAGAAAAAAAATAGATTAAAAAACACTGTAACAATAGATTTGTAAGACAGAATTAATTGAAGTGATCACATTCACACATGTACATACTTGTTTGTGCTGTAATTTTAGAGCCCACAGCAAAAATGCTTCTTTCTGGTTTGTCTGTGATTGTTTATTAATTAAATCAAATTAAGTTGTGGGGGTGGCATGGTTAGCACTGGGGTCTTGGTTTTGGTCCTGAGCTCAAGTTACTGTATGCGTGGAGTTTGTACATCAAGTCAAGTCAATGTACTTGTTAAGCACTTTGAACAATAGATACTGTTGCAAAGCAGCTTTACAGAAAAATATAGATTTTAAACTTTTAAACATATGCTCTCCCTGTGTTTGTGTAGGTTTCATTTGTGTTCTCTGGTGTCCTCCCTCTTCCCAAAAACATGCCAGTAAGAGGATTGGTGACTGTAAAATGTTATTTGGTCTGAATTAGTACGTGACTGAACATCTACAGTATGTCATGCCCTGCAATGAACAGTGTATGTTATAGTATTAATAGTGGACTAATTAAAATTATATTTCTAAATACAATCTAAATATGGATGTTTTATGTGGACTTAAGCATACTAGTAGCTTTTTTCCACATTACCTAACTTTGTAAAAGGCTGATTTTTTTTTTTGTGAAAACTATTTTCTTGATTTCCACTGACTGTTAATTGTATATTTTCTTGAATTTTCTTTGAAAACTTTTGCTGAGTTACAGATGTTCAAGGTGTATTGAATTTATTACTTCAATACACCAAATCCAGGTAATAAAAACCTTAATAATTAATGTTAATGATATCTCAGTCACAGGTTTAAAAATGGGCCAGATGTCCACAGGCCTGGGATCAACTATTACTGGCATTTTGCAAACATACGTAGCTATGAAATAATGCATTATTAAATGTGTTACTTTCATGCAGTGCCCTAACTGACTGGAAAATTATGAATATTTTATTGTGTAAAATCTGTAACATGAATAAAAACGAAACAAAAAAGTTCAATTAGATTATACATTTTACTTATTTTTATGATTGACAATTAATTAATTAATTAGGTATATTCTAAAATAATAATAGATGTTATTGGGTGAAAAACATTAGAAAAGTCAGTTTTCTCTTCAATTGTTTAGTTTAATCAATTTATTTAAAGATAAGCATATGCTTGTTCCAGACATAGAAAAGAAATGATTTTTTTTTTTACAAATTATCTCAAAGCAGCTTTACATACATCAGTCCTTTAACCCTCAATAAGCAAGCCAAGGCTGACCATGTCATGGGTCTGCTTCTGGAATGGACACAAACACTGGAAATAGAGTCAAAGTTCAACATACAGAATTTATTCACAGTGTAGGGAAAATAGGTGAGTGGTGACTGAGGTGCATTGGGGTGTTGAAGCGCAACGCTCGGATTTATCCGCTAGACTTTGAAGGCAGTGTTTGTAAGTCCTACTAAGTCTAAACGCCTATCACACTCAAGCCAGACTCCACCTCCGTCAATAGGACAGGTGCACCCTGGGGATCTCAGCCTTGCGGCTGTGTGAGCTAACGGAGTCACTGGCGCTAAAATGTGGAGTAGCCTCTTCCATTTTAGTTAGATAAAGCGAATTGATAGCAGTGCTTTAAAAGGCAATGAAGTCTTGTCTTAACTGATATTTGTTGGTATTTGATATTTGTTGTTCGAGTAAGAGTAGTATTAGATATTGTATTGTATTATGGATAAGATTAAATTTAAGAAGGAAAATCACACCTTCCGACTGGGAACCATCAATGTGAGAACCTGTAAATGTGAAAGTAAGCTGGCAGACTGTGTGACACAATGCAAAAGATTAGGGCATGATATAACATGTATGCAAGAGGTTCGTCAATGGGGTGAAGGTGAAATCTACTTTAAAGATGATATCTTGAAAGGGTGGCGCGTAGTTCACAATGGACTGAAAGTTGCTTGGGCTGGGGTGGCTGTGGTACTGGCTCCACATGTCACACTAGTTGATGTCCAACATATATTGGAAGGGAGATTAACAATGGTGAGGGTCAAGGTTAATGGAATCAAACTAGCAATCTATAGCTGTTACTGTCCAACAGAGGAATACGCTAGCAGCACGAAAGAAGCTTTCTACCGAACTCTTAGTAGAGCTATATTACAGACCAAGAAAGACCATCCATCATATAAAGCTATTGCTGCTGGCGATTTTAATGCCACTATCGGCTACGATTGCGACCCGTCTAGCTGGAAATGTGTCGGTCCATACCATGATCAAAACCCAACAAGTTTTAATGGCACAAACCTCATACAAACAGCAGAAGACACGTCCCTGTACATTCTCAACACTATGTTTGAAACAAAATCAGATGAGCATAGATGGTCATTTCAGTCTAACTTGGGGTACAAGAGAAGATTAGACTACATCATGACTGAATGGTTTGTCAAGCGTGTAACCAGGAACTGTAGGGTATACCCTATGCAAAGTCAACCCTTTGAATCAGATCACTGTGCTGTTGTCATGGACGCTAGTTTCCCATCCAAAAGGGTGATAAGACGGATTTTCTCCAGGAATAGGTCTCCGGCTATGTTCCCAGACTTGTGGTGCTTAAGGGATGATCCATCTTTCCAAGCTTCCTACAGCAACAAACTTGATACGCTGCTACAGGATCAGCCGCAAGCGAATAATACTCTGACAGTTGATCAAGTCGAAGAGTTGGTAACAAATGCCATACAAAAAGCTTCCACAGAGACTATTCCTAGACGAAGGAAAAGTGAGATCGACAAACCGTGGGCAAACCCTGAGTACCAAGAGCTTTTGATGCAATTCCACAATGAGAAAGATCGATTGAAGAAGAAAATATTGGCTAGTGATGTGAAACAATTATGCACTAAACTTAAAAATGCCTATTTCGAATCAAAAGCCCGCCAATTAAACTTTGCAAGTGAACAACGAGACACGGAGGAAGAGTTTAGACTGATGAAATGTTATACTTCATTAACACATGAGAATAGGCTGCTGATCAAGCGAGAAAAACTTGAAACGCACTTCTCCCAACACTTCGCCTCTCGATCGTATGTTCCTCAGCCAGAACTGGAGTACCCTGAGGATTACCCCAATCTTCTTCCGCCAAACGATCTACCCCGAATAGATGAGACCGCACCTACCCCCAGAGAAGTTGAAGAGAGTATGAAAAGATTCAAGAATGGCAGATGTCAAGGCACTGACAAAGTGTACTCTGAACACCTGAAATATTCTACATCAACTGCGTTGCTTGGATACATGGTATTATTGGTCGGGATGATATGGTCATGCCTCCAAGTCCCGACGAAGTGGCTGACAGCAACTATCACATGCCTTTATAAGAGAGGTCTGAAGTCACTGGCTGAAAATTAGAGGCCTTAGCATCATCGCCACCCTCTCAAAGGTAATATCAGGAATAATAGTTGAGAGACTACGAGAGAACTACGAGTCAATTCTACTACCATCTCAATTTGGCTTCAGAGCAAATAAGTCGACATGTGATGCCATCTTTGTCCTCCGTCACATCTTAAAGACATCAAAGAAGTCCAAATGACCCGTCTACATAGCCTTTATCGATTTAAAGGCTGCATATGATTGGATCCCAAGAAACACCTTGTTTCAGTGCCTTGATATTCGACTAAGATGTCCACGTCTCATTGCTATTTTGTGTGCCTTGTATACCGGCACAAAGGCTTGCATTAAAGGATCGACTAACTTCTTTGAGACTCTTGTGGGATGCAGACAAGGTGCTCTTGAATCCCCAATGATATTCAATGTCTATATGGACTTTGTCGTTAGAATTGCCAAGAGTGAAATTATAAAGACCAACCCCGATGCAGGAATCAAGATCAATTATCATATACCAAATGAGCTGTCTCCCCGAGAGCTTCGGATGAAAGCATCAGCACATGGCAATGTACTAGTCACTGAGCTACTGTACGCTGACGATCAGGTCATATTCGCCAAATCAAAGGAGGAACTGCAGGACATGCTCAACATCTATGATGGCACCTTTAGACGGTTCGGGATGCAGATCTCATACACCAAGACTGAAACAATGGTATTCAATGTAGATGAACATCTAATGGAATTGCCGAGCCTTGCGAGCATCGGGCTCAACAATCTAAAGAATGTAAGAAGCTTCAAGTACTTGGGATACACCATAACCAACTCAGAAAGTACTATTCAATCCTTACATACCCGAATTGCCGCAGCATACCAAAAATGGAACGATCTCAAGCATGTCTTGACCGATAAGCGGATACGGCTAGAAACAAGAGTGAAATTCCTCACCACATGCATTCGGTCAAGGCTTTTGTATAGTGTTCAAGCATGGGAACTGACAGAGGACGAGTTGAAGAAGGTGGAAGTCATCTGGCATGGCTTCCTGAGGAAAATGGTACGGCGAGGGTTTGAAAGGAAAAATGCTCCGGATCGAGCAGAGAAGGAAGGAACAGAGGTTGACTGGAGCTTCCGTATTTCTAATGAGAAATTACGTGAAATCACAAAAACAAATTCCATCCGAGACTTTTGCGTGATGCAGTACCTGAAATACCTGGCACATATATGTAGGCTTGACAACAATGCCCTCCAAAAACAGGTCCTCTTCGATAGCTCAACTCCGAAAGCCGTTTGGTATAGAGTAGAGAAGGAGCTTGCTGTCGATGTACAGCAAGCACGGAAAGCGATGATGGATAGGACAGACTTCCAGCTACTGCTGGATAGACGATTTCAGCAGTAGCACCCCATGGCTGTCTCCGACGCCTCCGGGGAAACTTGATGATGATGATGTGGGGATCAAACCATGGGCATGGTGTTGAAGGTGCAATGCTTAACCAGCACACTGGTGGAGAGAGCTGAGCAGGAGGTGGACCAGGAGGCAGACCAGGATGGGAGAAGAGGGCTCAGGAATGGAGAGGCAGGTTTGCTTGCAGTGACAGGCAGATGGCAAAGCTGATGTGATGGGAATTTTGGAAGGGGAAAACACAAGGAATCAGTGCACAGAAAACACATGGGAACAATACTAAGAGCTAGCGTGGAAGCTAGTGGCCAAGTAACGTGATACTATGGAAGTTGGGAACAATGAACTGGCAAGGGTTTGGTGTGAAACTGGGGTTTATATGCACAGAGGAGAATGAGTGTCAACTACCCACAATCAGGAAGCGCCTCCACCCACCATTGCTGCAAGGACCTGCACAAAGACAAACAGACACATCAGAGGGACACAAAGGGAGAGAGAGAGAGAGAGAGAGAGAGAGAGAGAGAGAGAGAGAGAGAGATGAAGAGGGGGCAAGGGAAGGGTCTGTCTGGCAGGGACCATGGCGCTACCCTCCCCCCAATGAGTGCCTCCAGGTGCTCTACCAGGCTTGTCTGGGTGTGCTTGATGGAAATCCTCAATGAGAGAGGGGTTGAGGATGAAGGAGTGAGGGAAACATGACTGTTCCTCACACCCATACCCTTCCCAGTCCACTAGGATTTGGAACCCTCAGCTGTGATGGTGGATATTGAGGAGGTGGCAGACAGTGTAGGCAGGATGATTACCAATAACCAAGGCAGGAAGAGGTTGTTTGGCTGGCATGCATAGCTTGCTGGATGATACTGGCTTGAGTTGTGAGATGTGGAAGGTCAGATGGATTTGGAGGGACCTGGGGAGTTTGAGATGAACAGTAGAGGGCTTAAGGCTGCTCTCAGTCTCATATGGGTCAATGAACTGGGGGAGAGCTTCCTGGACTGGATCTTGAGAAGGATGTCCTGAGTGGAGAGCCAAACCTTCTGACTCAGCTGGTACTTTGGGGCAGGGGCCCTGTGATAGCCAGCCAGGCACTGGTTGCAGTTGGAGAAGTGGAGATGCCCCACACCCATATGTCCCTCCAGATTCTCCAGCATTGGTGCAGGTGGGTCTGGACCAAGGGCATAGCAATCTCATCCAGCGGTAGCTGGTATCCCAGGGAAGCCTCAAAAGGTGACATGCCAGTGGCTGAACTTGTGAGGGAGCAATGTCTATCCTCAATCCAAGGCAGATGGCTGCTCCAAGCAGAGGGATTGTTAGCAATGACACAACATAGGGTGGCCTCCAGATTTTGGTTAGTACACTCCGTCTGACCATTGGTCTGGGGATAGAACCCCAAGTAGAGGCTGGTTGAGGCACTGATGGCCCAACAGAAGGCCTTCCAAACTTGGGAGATGAACTGAGAGCCCCAGTCAGAGACAATATTGGCAGAGATGCCATGGAGGTGGAAGACATTGTGTGTGAGGAGCTCAGCTGTCTGCTTGGCAGAAGAAAGCTTGGGTAGGGTGCTGAATTGGGCAGCCTTGGAGAAATGGTCAATAGTGGTTAAGATGGTGGAATTCCCTTGAGAAGGGGGAGACCAGTGATGAACTCCAGCACAATGTGGGACCGTGGGTGACTGGGCACAGGGAGAGGGTGTAGTAGGCTGTCTGGAGGCTGATGGGAGGCCTTACTGTGGGCACACACTGAGCAGGCAGCCACATAGGCCCAGGTTTTGGTGTCCATGAAAGGCCACCAGAAATACCTCTTGAGGAATGATAAGGTGTGGCTGAAGCCTGGGTGGCAAGTGAAACAGGAAGCATGGGCCCAATGGAGAACCTTTAAGCAAGCTGAGTCAGGGACAGAGTCGTCCAGGTGGACCTTTGTCCTGGTCAGGATGGGTGCACTGGGCTTTGGTGATGATGCTCTGGATCTCCCAGGTAAGTGCCGCAACAACCCTCGTAGGGGACACTATGGTGTCAGGGTGGAAAAGGGGTTCTCAGAGGAAAAAAATTGGGAGACGCATTTGGATTGGTATTTTTGACCCAGAGCAATAAGTGATGGTGAACTCAAATCACCTGAAGAATAGGGGCCATCAGGCTTGGCAGGAATTCAGCCAATTGGTGGACTTGATATATTCTATGTGTCCAGACCACAAAAGGCTCTTCACCCCCCTCCAGCCAATGTCTGCATTCTTCCAAGATGAGTTTCCCTGCAAGGAGCTCTCAGTTGCTGACATCATAATTACACTCAGCATGGGTGAGCTGGCAGGAGAAGAAGGCACAAGGGTGTAATGTGTGGTCTAGTTCACAACACTGGGACAACACCACTCCCACTTCTGAGTCAGAAGCATCAACCTCCACAACAAATTGCCTCACAGGATCGGGTTGGTGGAGAATAGGGGCCAAGGTGAATTGCCCCTTAAACTCCTTGAAGGCCTGCTTTGCTTCAGAACTCCACTGGAAGGGTTTGATGAGGGATATGAGTTACATCAGGGGTGCGGCCACCTGACTGTAATCCAAAATGAAGCATCAGTAATCTGCTGCAGCTGGTTGTGGGAGCCAGGCACATGCCACTCCATCAAAACTAATATCTTCTCAGGGTCTGCTTTGACCTGGCTGCTTTCCAGGCTGTACCCCAGAAATGAGACAGAAGGGATATAGAATTTGCATTTTTCTGCCTTGACATACAACTTGTTCTCAAGCAGCTACTGGAGAATCTGGCATACTTGGACCTCATGCTCTTGGGGGCTGCACAAGAAGATGAGGATGTAATCTAGGTAAATTTAGGTAAACTAGCCCACTGGTTGATTAAATCCTGGAGGACATTGTTGACTAGACTCTGGAAAATTGGGGGGTGTTCATGAGTCCAAGTGGCATGACTGTACTCAACGTGGCCCAGAGGAGTATTAAATGCAGTCTTCCACTCATCGCTATCCCAAATCTGGACTAAGTGATAAGCATTGCAGAGGTCAAGCTTAGTGAAGATGGTGGCATCCTCTAGAGGCATGACAGAGGAGCTGATGAGCAGTAGGGGGTACTTGTTCTTAGTGGTTAGGTTGTTAAAGCAATGGTAGTTGATATGGGGCACAGGGATCCAACCTTCTTTTGTACAAAGAAGAACCCAGCTCCAAAATGGTATGAAGGAGGAGAAATGATGCAAGCAGCCAAGGAGTCATGGGTGTATGTTTCCATTGCCTCCCCCTCTGGCCTGGACAGATTATAGAGCCAGCTGGATGGTAGGGGAAACCCAGGGAGGAGGTAAATGGCACAATCCTAGGGATGGCATGGAGGTAAGAACAGAGCTCGGGTTTGACTGAAAACCTCTCCCAGATTGTGTTAAACTGTGGGGACTGTGGTGAGATCTGAGTCTTTGGAAGGTAGTAAAGTCAAAGAAAGCCCAAGGGGATATTTGGCACAGGAGAGGCAGTGGTAGTGGCAGTGAGGTTTCCAGCTGATCACCTTGTAGGAAACCCAGTCCACCAATGGATTGTGCAAAGAGACCCAGGGGTGTCCAAGGATCAATGAGGTGTTAAGGGAAGAGATGAGGTGGAAGCTCACTGGTTTGCTGTGTTTTCTAGAGAGAAAAAGGTGAGTGGGCAAAGTCTGGTGAGTGATCTTGAATAACAGCTGGCCTTTGAAAGCATATATCTGGAGTGGAAGGCATAGATCTTAGGGAATGCCACTAAGTTAATATGCACAGAGAAGAACGAGTGTCAGTTGGCTGCAATGAGGAAGCAACTCTGACCACCATTGCTGCAAGGACCTGCACAGAGATGAACAGACACACAAGAATGAGACAAAGGGAAGGGACAGAGATGAAGGAAGGGCAAGGGAAGGGCCTGTCTGGCAGGGACCATGACAGCCCGTAATCAATAATCAATGGAAGCAAAAACATGTAGTTCTCCTGGACAGTCTCAGGAGGATATAGGTTTCAAAATGATAAGAGTACAGTCACCAAGGGCATTGGAAGTAGGAACTGGACAGAAGCAGGATCTTTAGACTGGTGGACAGAACCCCATCTTGGAAAGGTATGGGCATTTCTATGTGATTTATGGCAACAAATGTATTCTTGTTAATTAAAGTATGTCGATTTCAAAATCCAATGTTGCCAAGTTTGATTTTCAAGTTAAGGCTATGTTTTTAAGCATATAAAATATGTCAAAATCATACATGAAAACAAGACTAAAAGATTTTTTAATGCTTTGTTTTCTACAGGGACATCTAGAATCAACTTTTGTGCACTTGGCATAAAGTTTTCAATCATTCTTAACAACACCAAAGAGGTTTAGATGGAATTTGCACACCATGTGACAGATCACATGATGAGCAACAATAATCTAAAATTGAAATGTAATCTGCATACATTGGCTATTTCTTATATACAGTAGATTCAAATTTTATTTACCCTTTTTGAAAGTAGTGACCTTTAGTAACATTTAAAAGTTGATTATTGGTAGATTTAGTGCGTCACATAATACATCACATTACAAAATATTGATATATTACTTCTTATTTCACGAAGATAACACTGATATAATTCTGCTTACCTGTGGTACCTTTAACTCATACATTTTATGTTACATTGATGCATACATTGACTGTAGATTTGTTGCAGATACAAACCCCAGTGCACACAATTGTTGACTTGCAGCACTTGCATCATTGTGTTACACAGCTGGTCTCGCAATCACAGGAGATCATTTTGAGGCATGCCTTGGGGATTGGATATAGTGTCATTAGGATTGGCACCAGGTAGTCACCTTTTATTACCCATCCCGACTCCTCTGGGTTGGGTAAGACTGGCCTTGCAATGTGAGCTTGATGCATATCACAGGCAATGTGCTCTCATCACATGGTGCTTCAATGCATCACTGGTAGGTGGAAGTCTGGGGACAGTCTGGGAAGTCTTGTCTGGGGACACGGCATTAGCAAATAGGATAAAGTGAGTCATGTCAGTTGAATCTACCTCTGTCTTGTATATCTTACACACAAATCTCTCCACACATTTTAGTTCATCAAATCCCAGCTTTCCTTCACCTAGAGCAGGGGTGTCAAACCTGATCCATAAAGGGCCATGTGGCTGCAGGTTTTCATTCCAGCCATGCAGCAGCACACCTGACTTGGCTCATTCAGTCAACTGAACTGTCTTCACACAGTCAAATACTTGCAGCCACACCCACCCTTGATTAAAGGGTGGGTGTGTCAGTTGATTGAATAAGCCAAATCAGGGTGCTGCTGCATGGCTGGAATGAAAACCTGCAGCCACATGGCCCTTTATGGATCAGGTTTGACACCCCTGACCTAGAGGAAGAAGGAGTTCAAAGTGTTCTTGAAACATTTTCCACACAGTCTTTTTTGAATGGCCATACAAGGAGGAGGTAGTATCACTTCCAGTGATTGCATGGAATTGCAACAAAGCATGTTCTGAACATGGAGAAGATAGATAAACACCTCTTCTAAGGGGATATACTTCATTTTCTTGGAGGTTCCAGCCCAAAGTCATACCTTTGGCCAAGTTTACATTAGACCGTATCTGTCTCGTTTTCTTCGCGGATGCACTGTCCGTTTACATTAAAACGCCTGGAAACGCCGGGAAATGGGAATCTGCCAGGGTCCACGTATTCAATCCAGATCGTGTCTGGTCCGGTGCTGTGTAAACATTGAGAATACGCGGATACGCTGTGCTGAGCTCTAGCTGGCATCGTCATTGGACAACGTCACTGTGACATTCACCTTCCTGATTCGCTGGCGTTGGTCATGTGACGCGACTGCTGAAAAACGGCGCGAACTTCCGCCTTGTATCACCTTTCATTAAAGAGTATAAAAGTATGAAAATACTGCAAATACTGATGCAAATACTGCCCATTGTGTAGTTATGATTGTCTTTAGGCTTGCCATCTTTCCACTTGCAAGTGGTAAGTGATATGCACTGGGATCACACACACAGCGGCTCAGTCCCGAATCACTGCTCGTGCGCTATACTCACGCGCTCTGTGAGCTGCGCAGGGCCGGAGTGTGCACCCTCCAGAGAGCACTCGCTGTTCAGGGCGAAGTGATTTGGAGCGCAGGATGCCTGCGGAGCCGAGCGTATCCATGTATTGGTGTTGCTGTGTGCATGCGAATCGTGTATTGGTGTTGCTGTGTGCACACTAATCGTTTTAAAAACGTTAATCTGATGATCCGCTGATACGGTCTAATGTAAACCCCACCTGACAAACCATTTATGCCCTGGTTGAACCACAATATCTCCTCCTAGCTTAAATGCAATGTCTAACATTGGACAAATATATCTTCCTGTGTCTGGTAGTTATGCATGGTTAACAATTCATCAACATTGGCGCTACTGCAGCACTGTTCCACAAGCATATCACTGGAGTATTTGTGTGGAACCAAAAGTGGCTGTCTTCAAACTTACTATGCTGTAATGGCTGAACAAATTCAAAGACATGTCAAACATTTTCAAGAAGCTTTTCCTTGAACGAGGTCCTCTGACAAAAAGTATTCTGGAATTTCAGTCCCAATCTCTTTTGCAAGCTCTTCATAGCGATGCCAAACATCTGAAAGTTGAAGAACCGGATTCTTTTCAGTGGCATAACAGTTCATGACAAAGAAATACCAATGCAAGGTCACTGTTTTGTGTCTGTTGCTGTGTTTTTTCAGTGCTATATTTGAAGGCACTTAAGCACTTTTTGTGATACTTCCCTTCTGCTGCAATCAAGTCACTAATACTGCCAAGCATACTTTCATGGTAGGCAGACCAGTGATAAATTCAAGGGAGATGTGCAACCATGGTCTGCGAGGAATGGGCAAGGGGTGAAGCAGGCCCTGGGCCCTCTGGCGTGGATCCTTTCCCTGGATGCAGTTGGGACAGCTGGCCACGAAGGTCTGCACATCCTCCTTCATATCTGGCCACCAGAAGCGTCGCTGAAGGAACTCCAGTGTTCGAGATGACCCAGGATGGACTGCCAGTTGGGAGGAGTGACCCCACTGGAGAACCTGACCACATACAGCCCAGGGAACAAACAAGAGACCTGCAGGAACATTATCAGGGCCAGGGTCATTGCACAGTGCTTGCTGAACTATAGATGTTATGCCCCAGCGGACTGGTGCAATGAGCCGAGAACTTGGGATGATTGTCTCAGGGGGGCTCTCTAGACTGCCTGGCTGGAATTGGCATGAAAGTGCATCAGGTTTGAGATTCTTAGAGCCTGGTCTGTAGGAGAGCGTGAAGTCGAATCTGTTGAAGAAGAGAGCCCATCTTGCCTGGCGAGGGTTCAGCCGCTTAGCCTGCTGGATATATTGCAGATTCTTATGGTCAGTCCACACTAGGAAGGGATGATGAGCCCCCTCTAGCCACTGTCTCCACTCCTCCAATGCTAGCTTAACTGCCAAGAGTTCCCGGTTGCCAATATCATAGTTCTCCTCTGACTGAGACAATTTGAGAGAGAAAAAGGCACAAGGGTGGACTTTGCCGTCAGAGGATCTCTGGGATGAGCATAGGGGTGTCCATAAGTGCACGTGGCACCAGGACACCTTAGGTCGGAGGTCGATGATCGACTTTGTAGTCGTGTCATCTGATCTCCGACCCTATGTCTTGGACACTCGGGTGAAGAGAGGGGCTGAGTTGTCAACTGATCACCACCTGGTGGTGAGTTGGATCCGCTGGCGGAGGAGGAAGCTGGACAGACCTGGCAGGCCCAAACGTATGGTGAGGGTCTGCTGGGAACGTCTGGCCGAGCACTCTGTTGGGGAGGTCTTTAACTCCCACCTCCGGGAGAGCTTTTCCCAGCTTCCGAGGGAGGCGGGGGACATTGAGTCTGAGTGGACCATGTTCTCTACCTCCATTGTGGATGCAGCTGTTCGGAGCTGTGGCCGCAAGGTCTCCGGTGCCTGTCGTGGCGGCAATCCCCGAACCCGGTGGTGGACACCGGAAGTAAGGGATGCCGTCAAGCTGAAGAAGGAGTCCTATCGGGCCATGTTGACCTCCAGGACTCCTGAGGCAGCCGACGGGTATCGGCAGGCCAGGCGTGCTGCAGCTCGGGCAGTTGCGGAGGCAAAAACTCGGAACTGGGAGGAGTTTGGGGAGGCCATGGAGAAGGACTATCGGTCGGCCTCGAAGAAATTCTGGCAAACCGTCCGGCGCCTCAGGAGGGGGAAGCAGTACTCTGCCAACACTGTTTACAGTGCGGGTGGGGAGCTGTTGACCTCGACTGGGGACATTGTCGGGCGGTGGAAGGAATACTTTGAGGATCTCCTCAATCCCACCGTCATGTCTTCCACTGAGGAGACTGAGGCTGATGACTCAGAGGTGGACTCGTCCATTACCCAAGCCGAAGTCACTGAGGTGGTTTGCAAGCTCCTCGGTGGCAAGGCACCGGGGGTGGATGAGATCCGCCCTGAGTATCTCAAGTCTCTGGATGTTGTGGGGCTGTCTTGGTTGACACGCCTCTGCAACATTGCGTGGCGGTCGGGGACAGTGCCTCTGGAGTGGCAGACTGGGGTGGTGGTCCCTCTTTTTAAGAAAGGGGACCGGAGAGTGTGCTCCAATTATAGGGGAATCACACTTCTCAGCCTCCCAGGGAAAGTTTACTCCAGGGTACTGGAGAGGAGAATTCGACCAATAGTCGAACCTCGGATCCAGGAGGAACAATGCGGTTTTCGTCCTGGTCGCGGAACACTGGACCAGCTCTATACCCTTTATAGGGTGCTCGAGGGTTCATGGGAGTTTGCCCAACCAGTCCACATGTGCTTTGTGGATCTGGAGAAGGCATTCGACCGTGTCCCCCGTGGTATTCTGTGGGGGGTGCTTCGGGAGTATGGGGTTCGGGGCTCTTTGCTAAGGGCTGTCCAGTCCCTGTACGAACGGAGCAGGAGTCTGGTTCGCATTGCCGGCAGTAAGTCAGACCTGTTCCCAGTGCATGTTGGACTCCGTCAGGGCTGCCCTTTGTCACCGGTTCTGTTCATAATTTTTATGGACAGAATTTCTAGGCGCAGCCAGGGGCCGGAAGGAATCCTGTTTGGGAACCACAGGATTTCATCTCTGCTTTTTGCGGATGATGTTGTCCTGTTGGCTTCTTCAAACCAGGACCTTCAGCATGCACTGGGGCGGTTTGCAGTCGAGTGTGAAGCGGCTGGGATGAGAATCAGCACCTCCAAGTCCGAGGCCATGGTTCTCGACCGGAAAAGGGTGGCTTGCCCTCTCCAGGTTGGTGGAGAAGTCCTGCCTCAAGTGGAGGAGTTTAAGTATCTCGGGATCTTGTTCACGAGTGAGGGAAGGATGGAGCGTGAGATCGACAGGCGGATCGGTGCAGCCTCCGCAGTGATGCGGTCGCTTTACCGGTCCGTCGTGGTGAAGAAGGAGCTGAGCCAAAAGGCGAAGCTCTCAATTTACCGGTCGATCTACGTTCCGACTCTCACCTATGGTCATGAGCTTTGGGTAATGACAGAAAGAACAAGATCGCGGATACAAGCGGCTGAAATGAGTTTCCTTCGCAGGGTGGCTGGGCGCTCCCTTAGAGATAGGGTGAGAAGCACAGTCACTCGGGAGGAGCTCGGAGTAGAGCCGCTGCTCCTTCACATCGAGAGGAACCAGCTGAGGTGGCTCGGGCATCTTTTTCGGATGCCTCCTGGACGCCTCCCTGGGGAGGTGTTCCAGGCATGTCCCCCCGGGAGGAGGCCCCGGGGAAGACCCAGGACACGCTGGAGGGACTATGTCTCTCGGCTGGCCTGGGAACGCCTCGGTGTTCTTCCCGAGGAGCTGGCCGAGGTGTCTGGGGAAAGGGAAGTTTGGGCTTCCATGCTTAGACTGCTGCCTCCGCGACCCGGTCCTGGATAAGCGGAAGAAGACGAGGGATCTCTGGGATAAGACTGCTCCAACCCCTACATTAGAGGCATCCACCTCCACAATGAATGGTCGAGTGGGGTCAGGATGACAGAGGATGGGAGAGGAGGTGAAGCGCTGCTTGAGAGCCCTGAATGCCTGGCCAGCCTCAGGAGTCCATGAGAAGGGGGGAGTGGCATTTCTGAGTGAGTGCAGAGATGGGGCAGCAATAGAGCTGAAGTTACGGATGAACCTCCGGTAGAAATTTGCAAAGCCCAAGAATCTCTGCATCTCCTTGATTGTGTTGGGGGCAGGCCAATCCTGTACTGCTTCCACCTTCTTAGGGTCCATGAGAATCCTCCCCTCAGAGATGACATAGCCGAGAAAGGACACCTTGGGAACATGAAATTCACATTTCTCAGTTTTGACAAAAAGGTTGTTCTTGAGGAGGCGACTGAGAACCTGTCGGACCTGCTGGATGTGCTCGGAGGGGGTCATAGAAAAAATCAAAATATCATCTAAGTAAACAAAAATAAATCTGTTCAGCATGTCACGAAGGACATCATTAATAAGGGCCTGGAACACAGCAGGGGCGTTTGTGAGCCCAAAGGGCATGACCTGGTATTCATAGTGGCCAGTTGGGGTGTTAAATGCAGTCTTCCACTCATCTCCACAAATTCAGACCAGATGGTAGGCATTGTGAAGGTCCAATTTGGTAAAGATGGTGGCGCTTTGCAGGAGTTCGAAAACTGATGACATTAGTGGCAGGGGGTAATGGTTACGGATAGTAATCTTGTTGAGTCCTCTGTAATCAATGCAAGGCCTCAGGCCTCCATCTTTCTTGCCCACAAAGAAGAAGCCAGCTCCAGCTGGAGAAGAGGAGGGTTGAATGAAGCCTGAGGACAGTGACTCCTTGATATACTGTTCCATGGCTAGGCATTCTGGCGCAGAGAGTGAGAAGATGCAACCCCTAGGTGGACAAGTGCCGGGCAGCAGGTCAATGGCACAATCATAGGGTCTGTGAGGTGGTAGGGCCACTGCTTTTCCTTTGCAGAACACTTCTCTCAAGTCATGATACTCGGGAGGCACTCGGGACAACTCGGGAGGGGCTTGGGACAACTCGAGAGGCTTGAGAAACTCGGGACAGGTACTTGAGACAAGACAGCTGGCATGGCAAGTGGGGCCCCACTGGAGGATCGTGCGTGAGCCCCAGTCTAGATGAGGGTTGTGTGCTAGAGAGAGGTCCATGAAATTGCTGGCAGCACCAGAGTCAATAAAGGCCTGGAGAGAGTGCAGCTGGTGATCCCAGGAGAAAGTTACAGGAACGAAGAAGCCGGTGGACGGGAGATCAGGAGACAATGTCACCCCCGTCACAGATCTCCTGGGGCTGGACGGAGTTTGGCCTTTTCCCGGGAGTTCTGGGCAGGTGCTGTGAAAATGTCCAGGCTTTCCATAGTAAATGCAGCAACGCTCCCTCATTCGCCTATCATGTTCTGCCTGAGACAGTCGAGTTTCCCCCAGCTGCCTGGGCTCCGATCCTCCATCAGAGGAGTCGACTGCTGGGCTGCTACGGACTGGAACTGCTTGGTAAACGGAGCTTTTTGGGGCTTTGTTTCATTCCTGCAGCCAATTGTCCAACCAGATGACTCGAGAGATCAACGACTCGAGGTCTTCAGCCTCCTCCCATGAAGCTAGCCCATCCTTGATGCGGTCAGCCAATCCACTGTAGAGGGTAGTGAGCAAGGCCTGCTCCCCCAGCCGCTTTCCGCTGCTAGGGTGCAAAACTGAATGGCATAGTCCGCTGCCGACTGATGGCCTTGGCGAAGTTGGAGAAGTTTGTTGGCTGCTGTGCAACCGCTGACTTCTGGGGAGAAGACCTTCAACATCTCCTTGGAGAAGGACAGGAAGGAAGTGCAAACAGGGCTGTTGCTTTCATAGAGGGCTGTGGCCCAGGCCAGGGCTCTTCCAGTCAAGAGTGTGATGACGTAGGCCACTCGGGAATGCTCGGTTGGGTAGGCAGCAGGCTGGAGGTTGGAGGACAGACGGCACTGGGTTAGAAAGCCCCTGCAACCTTTAGGGTCTCCACTGTACCTCCCTGGGGCAGGCAGGCGGGGCTCACGGCTGTGCACAGGAAGAGACGCTGTAGGCTCATTGGAAGACGTGGCTGTAGGGGCTGGAGGAGCTGAAGAGGCTGAAGGGGCAGGTTGTGTAGGTTGATGAAGTTGGAGGGCCTGGTGGATCTTGGTCAGCATGCCAGCTTGTCTTCTCATTTCAGCCCCCCACTGGTCTAAGACCTCTTCATGATGGCGCATGGTGTCCTCTCGGCTGGTGACGGCTACTACCAGGTACTGGAGGGTGAGTGCCGGGTCGTATGTGGGGGCAGTTGCAGGTAAGGGGTCTGGCACTGGCACAGAATCGGGTTCGGGAAGTGGTATATCCTCTGCTCTAGCCATTGCTGGCTGAGTTCTTCTGTCACGGTTTGGGTTGAGATGGGGATTGAACATCTTAAACCTCAAGGCCACCCTCAGAAGGAGACAGAGATTCAGGACAGAGATGCAGAGAATTAGCATTTTCAAAAAAGGAAGTCTTTACTGAGAGCCACAGATAAAAAAATCAAAATAAATCTTTAGCATGAATACTCCAGTTCCAAATAGGCAAAAAGGTCAGTCATTAAAATGCACAAAAAAAGAATTAGAAAATCAAAATGGCAAAACAGTACTTGGCACAAAAGTTCAAAGTTCAAAAATCATATATAATCAGCAGACCGTGGAATCTAAAGATCAAGTCCCAGGTTACAAAATCCAACAGAAAAATCACAGGCTTTTAAGTGTCCAAAAAAAATAAGGCAGAGTTCAAAGTTAAATGTCCAATCGAGAAAGTACAAAGCAAAACAATCCTCTTCTTAGAAAAAACAGATGCAGAGGTCAAAAAGGCAGTTCAGAACAATGGAGCAAACAGCTATCGTGAAAAACCAGAACAAGTACTCACATGGTGGCTCACAGGAGAACTCAGCAGAGTGAAAAGAAAACAGACTCCTATATATAGGCCAACCAATCAACTACTTGCCATCCATGAGTCAATTAGCCAATAGTATGAAGCCAAGTGTAACCCAAGAAAAACATGGGTAAGAGAAAATAAACTGCTGAATGGTGACATCTAGTGGCCAGGTAAATGAACAGCAGGCTAAAACGTCCACAGAACCTGACAGATATGTTTAAACTCTTTGCAATTTTACACTGTCAAATCCCTTTCTGATATTGCTCCACTATTTGTCAGTGCAGAATTAGGGGGATTGGTGATCCTCTTCCCATCTTTACTTCTGAGAGCTGCTGCCACTCCAAGATGCTCTTTTTATACCCAGTCATGTTAATGACCTATTGCCAATTGACCTAATGAGTTGCAATTTGGTCCTCCAGCTGTTCCTTTTTTGTACCTTTAACTTTTCCAGCCTCTTATTGCCCCGTCCCAACTTTTTTGAGATGTGTTGCTGTCATGAAATTTCAAAATGTCTCACTTTCGACATTTGATATGTTGTCTATGTTCTATTGTGAATACAATATCAGTTTTTGAGATTTGTAAATTATTGCATTCCATTTTTATTTACAATTTGTACTTTGTCCCAACTTTTTTGGAATTGGGGTTGTAGATCAAACTGCAGAAAGGCATCATTTTGTATTAGTCCTAGTGGACTATGCAACACCATATCTGAAAGCAGTGCCTCTATTCAACAGTGTTGTAGAAGCACTCTTCTGCATTATCTCCTGAGTTGGGATGCTGAAATAGCTCCAAATTGACCAAGGTACAACTTTTCTGTCATTTTACTCTTCATGAACTGTATGAATTATTGGGGATTAAATCGATTTGTATCAGTGTTTACCATCCACAAACAGACAACCTAGTCAAAAGTGTCAGGGTGTAGGCACTTATGGATGCAGACACAGGGAAGAGTGGGTGCATCACAAACTGTAAGCCAAATCCAAATTGGTAGACAGAAGATGTAGTCAGGGTCTGGCAAGGGTCAGTTGATGTAAGAACAGTTTATCAGAGGTCAGGTGAGAGTTCAAAGTCAGAAAATCAATGGAAAGCAGCTCACTCAACTCATTAAATGAGGACACAGAACAATACTTCACAATCTGAGTGAATGTTTGGTGAGCTTATATAGAGGGTTGATTACTGGGAAGATGGGAAACAGGTGCACTTCCTAGTATTCTGGAGAGGAGGGGTGCTGTGGTGCTTGGGAAATGTAGTTCAGAGCAGCCATGTTTGGATCCTGCTCCAAAATCAGATTTTCGGCACTATTACTGACAGACCCCCACCCCCACGATGCTCACTCTGGAAGTAATCTTCTTTCCAGGGTGACCTCTTCTCCTGGATGTTGGCCTGTCAGAGTGTTCTGTGTGGAACTCCTGGGTGTAGGTGCTAAAGAAGGCAATGGGACTTGCTTGAAATTCTTGAAGACATTTCCCCTTTCATCCGAAAGGCTTCTTCAGTTCTGTCTGACTAGTGGGCAGTTCCAGGTATTTATCCTCTAGTGGACTAAAAGCAACCCTAAGGAGAGTTGTTGAGGTTACATGGGTCGTTGACCCTTTCAGTCATCCTCTAGGTGTTAGGGTCACTGGAGGCCAGGTGTGAACAGTGTTGGCAGCCTAGAGAGTCATTAGGGCTGCTAAAACCATTCACACCCAGCCTCCAGTGACCCTAGCTGAACAGATAGAGGTGGGGCACTTCAATTACGTATATCATCTCAATCTCCTAAAAATGTGGAGAGAGGAGTTTTCTGTGGCTCTGGCAATGGTGGTTCCCAAGGGAGAGGAGTTGGGACTGGAGGTAGGTTCAAAAAGTGGAGCCCAATTCAACCCAGTCCACTGTGGAGACCACCTCTCACCATCGGAGAGAATATAGGTTACCAGGTTGCAGGAAAAGTTTTCTGATGCATTCTTTCCTCTTCCCAGCCACACATACCACTTACTTGAACACACAAAAAATGTAGTTTGAGATGAACTCAAGGCTATGCTTGAAATGGGGGTAATCAAGGAGTCAGAAAGTGATTGGAGCAGCCCAGTGGTTTTGATCCACAAGACCGTTGGGTGAGTCCAGTTCTGTGTAGACTTTAGAAAGGTCAACATGGTGTCTAAATTCAACACATACCCAAGCACTGATGAGCTGCTCTGTTGGTTAGGCATGGCTCACTTTTATTCAACAGTGGATTTAACCAAGGAATATTGGCAGATACCCTTGATTCCAATATCCCAAGAGAAAAGAGCCTTTTCTACTCTGTTTGGGTTACACCAGTTTATCACACATTCTTTTGGGTTGTTTGGAGCCCCAGCGATGTTTCAGAGGCTCATGAACAGAATCCTCTGCCAGTAGAGGGCCTATCTGGACAATATAATCATTTACAGTAATGATTGGCTGCAGCATGTGCAACATCTGAGGGCTGTCCAGAGCTTGTTGAGGCAGGCAGGACTTGTAGCAAACCCAAAGAAATGTGCAACTGTTCTACCTCTCCTGATGCTGTACATCAGCTGTAAGCTCTCAGTGAAAGAAATCAAATACAGCACCATTGAAAAAGAATGTCTGGCTATTAAGTGAGCAGTCCTCAACCTCTGTTACAACCTGCTGGGATGCCCCTCTACCCTTTGTTCTGATCACACCCTCATCCAGTGGCTCCATGTGGCTGCAGGCGCAAAGACACCGCGCAGCGCCTGAAAACGGGTTTTCAGGCGCTGCGCACCCGTTTTCAGGCGCTGCGCACCCGTTTTCAGGCGCTGCGCACCCGTTTTCAGGCGCTGCGCGGTGTCTTTGCGCCTGCAGCGGTGCTTTGCCTGTGCTGTGGCTGAAAATAGTTCCAGATATAAATTGGTCTAGTAAATCCCTTCGTGTTAATTTGCATTGATATGTGTACTTGATGTGAATGTACAAGTCATGAGAAATAATTATAAACAATCTTCCGAAAGAGCCGGCTCCTTATAGTAAGAAGAGCCAAAAGAGCCGAAATTCCCATCACTAGTAAACAATGAATGAAACAGCCATGGCTGTCACCTGGCGGCAGCGCGCAGTGATAAGAAGGGAGAGAAAATAGTGCCAAGCGATTTCGAGGTCTGACTTTTTATTTGACAATGGTTTTGTGATGCAAATATATCACTCTTTTGAACACATACTGTTTTGAGACAAAAAACGTTTTACTTTCGTGACCCCAACAAACTTGCCGGACTACTTTCGTCTGGACCAAAACTGGACAAGAACTGGACTCACAGGATGCTGTCAGGGGTAAGTCAGTGTGTTTGCACGACACTATTGATGGGGATGCCATACAGATTCATGTCAAAAATCCCGAACTATCCCTTTAACAGTGATATAAGACTTTTTCTACCAACTGAAACAAGTGCAAAAAGGCAGAAGAAGAACAGAGAGTACTGAAAAATGCAAGAGCTGAACCAAGTGCTTGTACTTAGAACTATGGCGTGCTACAAACACTAGATATGAAACAGTAAGGCTTTGTACAAATAACACACACACACACACACACACACACACACATGCCCCTCATGAATGAAAATCTTAAAACATAAAAACTATGGATAGGTTGATTTCTTAGCACTGCACTGGAGAGAGCCAGGTGGGGCATATGAGCCTCCTTTCCACTGTAGGGCTGAACAGTTCTGAGCAAGCCACCACTCCATACTCAAACCACACTCAGCACATTTCTTTTTGGGGGTGTAAATGGCAATACAAACATCTAACATATGCATCTATTTGTTTTTTTCATTTACTTAACAATAACACTGACATTAGGTATTAATGGGGTGGCACAGTGGTGCAGTGGGTAGCTGCCTCACAATTCCCTGGTTTGCTCCTTGCTCTGTAGCTTACAGCAGGTTATGTTTAATGTCTTGGTCTTGTTCTGAAAATATGGGCACTTTATAGTCATTTGGAATAGTTTTTTTTAGGCAAGTTTGTCCTTTTAAGTTTGGACCTTCAATCTGAAGCTAGGAGTGCTAAATCCTAAACGTTCTAATATTTAAAAATTTACAATATTAGACTGCTAAATTGCTAAAGTGTAAATTAAACTATTACTTGTCATGGTTTTAATGTCCTGTTTTTAACAAGAATTTAGACCATGAGTATTAGATTAGATTAGATTAGATTAGATTAGATTAGATTAGATTAGACCTAATGTACATGAAGCTAGCCCTCCTGGATATAGCTATACATACTGCCCTCATCAAGCAAGCAGAGGAGGAGGGATTGCATTTATTTATAATGAATTTTTCAGCATTACACAAAGATATGAATTTGGATATGAGATCTGGATATGAATTTACACAGGTGGCTAGAAGTAAACTTTCTGAAGATGTAAAATAACCTGGGATGACCTTTGAGTTACACCATGTATAGCAGTGAAAGCCCTTCGTGTGTGTTAGGGTTTTGCTGGGATTCGAACCTGGTTCACTGGTGTGATAATCCAGCAAACCCCCACTAGGCCACCAGGGGGATGACTCAAGTGCAGAGGCGTGAGGCGGAAGTAGAAAGGTATCAAAAACAGTTTATTTACACTATGTACAATCTAAGGGAAAAAACAAAAAGAATAATCCAAAGCTCAGAAGATAACCCAAAAATAAAAATATCCAAAGGTACAAAGTCCAAAATCCAAATAAGAAAAAAGGCAAAAACTCAAACGCTCAGAAGATCAAAAAGGTCAAAAACAAAATCCACAAAGTCCAAAAGAAAGAAGCAAAAACCAAGAATACAAAGACACAGGCAAGGTACATAGGACAGGGGGAACTAGCACTAACAGCATAACATAGGAAAAAGACTCCGTGACAAGGGAACAAACAGAGGGGTATTTATACACACACTAAAATAGGACAAGGCGGGGCAGGAAACAGGCAATAAGACAAACACAAAACACAGAGCACAGTGGCGACCTCTAGAGGCCAAAACAAACATGACCAAACAAAGGAAATAACAGCAGCCTCTAGAGGCCAAAACAGTCCCAGTCCTAACAGGACCCCCCCCTCTAGGAGCATCTCCTGATGTTCCCAGGGTGATCAGGATGGGCCAAATGGAAGTCCCGACAAAGTTCTTTATCAAGTATGTCCCGAGCTGGGACCCAGCAGCGCTCCTCAGGGCCATAGCCCTCCCAGTCCACAAAATATTGGAGGCCCCCGCGATCCCGGCGGGAGTCCAGCAGGCCGCGCACGGTGAACACAGTCTGACCCTGGAAGATGCGGGGGGGCGGGGGGTTCCTAAGGGCAGGGGCATACATGGATGTCAGTACAGGCCGCAACAGGGAAACATGGAATGTGGGGTTGATCCTTAGCATACGTGGTAACTGGAGCTGGTAGGAGACAGGGTTAACTCTGCGTACAACCTTGAAGGGGCCAATGTAGCGAGGAGCAAGCTTGTGGTTCTCCACCTGCAGCGGAAGGTCCTTGGTGGACAGCCAAACCCGCTGCCCAGGGCGGAAAGTGTGGGCAGGTCTCCTATGGCGGTTGGCCTGAGTCTGGTTGGTACTGGAGGTCTGGATGAGGGTCCTCCTGACCTTGCTCCAGGTCTTGCGACACCGTCTCATGTAATGGTTGACTGAGGGCACCCCAGCGTCCTCCTCCTGGTCCGGGAACAGAGGTGGCTGGAACCTGAATTGGCACTGGAATGGCGACAGCTTGGTGGCCGATGACTGCAGGGTGTTGTGGGCATACTCTGCCCATGGCAGCCAGGTGCTCCACGATGTCGGGTTATCCATAGCCAGGCCTCGCAGGGTGGTTTACAGGTCCTGGTTGAGCCTCTCCGTCTGGCCATTGGACTGGGGGTGGAACCCAGAGGAGAGGCTGGCAGTGGCCCCGATGCTCTTGCAGAAGCTGTGCCATACTCGGGAGGAGAACTGGGGCCCCCGGTCAGAGACGATGTCCTGAGGGAGACCAAAAACTCGGAAGACATGAGTGAACAACAAATTAGCAGTGTCAAGGGCAGAGGGGAGTTTGCACAGTGGAATAAAGTGGCAGGCCTTGGAGAATCTGTCCACTATGACCAAAATGACAGTTTTACCTTGTGACTCCGGGAGACCCGTGATGAAGTCGACCGCCACGTGGGACCAGGGACACCGGGGAATAGGCAGAGGATGCAGGAGGTCCTGGGGACGCTGTCGCGGGTTCTTGGTTCTGGTGCAGACCTCACAGGACAGGACGAATTACCTCACTTCCTTCTCCATGTTAGACCACCAGAAGCGTCTTTTCAGGAAGTCCAGGGTCCTCCGAGCTCCCGAGTGGGCGGTGAGAGGGGAAGAGTGACCCCACTGGAGAACCTTGGCCCGGACTTGACGAGGGATGTACAGGAGGCCTGGTGGCCCCGTCCCAGGATCAGGGTCCCGGCGTTGAGCTTGTCGAATGGTCTCCTCAATACCCCAGCGGACAGGAGCCATAATCCAGGATATAGGGATGATAGGCCCGACTTCACTCTCCCTGTTAGTGTCAGAGAACAGCCTGGACAGTGCGTCAGGTTTGGTGTTCTTGGAGCCGGGGCGATACGATAGGGTGAAGTCAAACTGACTGAAAAACAGGGCCCACCAAGCCCGTCATGGGTTCAGTCTCTTGGCTTGCTGGAGGTACTCCAGGTTCTTGTGGTCCGTCCAAACCAGGAATGGATGTTGCGCTCCCTCCAGCCAGTGCCTCCACTCCTCAAGGGCCAGTTTGACCGCTAGCAGTTCTCGATCCCCCACATCGTACCGGGACTCCGCAGGACTCAGGCGGTGGGAGAAGTAAGCGCAGGGGTGCAGCTTTCCTTCCGAACGTTGAGAGAGCACCGCGCCAACACCACTGTCTGAGGCGTCCACCTCCACGATGAATGGTTGGGAGGTGTCCGGGAGGACCAGAATGGGTGCCGTGCAGAAGGGTCCTTGAGGTCTTTGAACGCCTTTTCCGCCTGAGGAGACCAAACATAAGATCCACCTGTCCCTTTGGTGAGGTCCGACATGGGTGCTGCTACAGAACTAAAGTTCCTGATAAATTTGCGGTAGAAGTTAGCAAATCCTAAGAACCGCTGAACCTCTTTGATGGACTTGGGAGTGGGCCAGTCCCAGACGGCCAGGGTCTTGGCTGGGTCCATTTGGAGTTGGCCTGTCCGTACAATAAAACCCAGAAAGGAGACCTCGGGAACATGAAATTCGCATTTCTGGGCCTTGGCGAACAGATTGTTCTGTAGCAGCCTCTGGAGAACCTGGCGGACATGGTGGCGGTGCTTCTGCATGGTCTTGGAAAAGATAAGGATGTCGTCGAGGTAGACAAAAATGTACAGGTTAATCATGTCCCTCAAGACGTCGTTGATTAGGGCCTGAAAAACAGCTGGTGCGTTGGTGAGTCTGAAGGGCATCACCTGGTATTCGTAGTGCCCAGACGGGGTGTTGAAGGCAGTCTTCCACTCGTCTCCCTGTCGGATACGGATGAGGTGGTATGCGTTCCGTAGGTCCAACTTGGTGAAGACGGTGGCGCCTTGGAGCAGGTCGAATGCTGTGGACATCAGCGGAAGGGGATATTGGTTGCACACAGTGATCTTGTTCAGGCCCCTGTAGTCAATACATGGTCGGAGCCCCCCATCCTTCTTGCCGACAAAGAAGAAGCCGGCACCAGCAGGTGAGGTGGAGGGTCGAATGAACCCAGAGACCAGGGCATCTTTGAGGTATTCCTCCATGGCCTTGCATTCTGGCTGAGAGAGGGAAAACAGTCTGCCATGAGGAGGGGTAGTCCCAGGGAGCAAGTCGATGGCACAGTTGTAGGCACGGTGCGGAGGAAGAATGGCAGCCCTGCTCTTGCTGAAAACTTCCTTAAGATCCCAGTACTCTGTGGGAACTTGAAATAACTCGGTGAGATCAGGAGGCTCGGCAGGAGACACAGGAGAGCTAGAGAGCAGACAAGAGGCATAGCAAGCAGGACCCCACTCCACAACCTGGCTAGTGACCCAGTCTATACGAGGGTTGTGGCGGGTAAGCCAAGGGAGACCTAGAATAACTGGGAACTCAGGTGAAGGAATCAAGTGCAGGGATATTTCTTCCTTGTGACCTTGAGACTGGAGGAAGACTGGAGAAGTTACTTGGGTGACTCTTCCGTCACCTAAGGCTTGGCCATCCAGGGCAGACACAGACAGTGGGACTTCAAGAGGTGCAGTTGGGACATTGATACTTTGGACGAAGTGAATATCCATAAAGTTTCCAGCCGCCCCTGAGTCTAACAAAGCTTGACAAGAGTGGACGGACTCACCCCAGGAGATGGAGACCGGGATGTAGATTCCTTGGCCAGGGAGTCCGGGAGAGAGGGTAGGCCCTGTCACAACCCTCCCTCGGCTGGACAGGGCGGTCCTTTTCCCGAGAGTTCGGGACATGATGCTTGGAAGTGACCAGGCTTGCCACAGTAGATGCAGCACTTGTCCCTCCTTCTGCGCTCCCTCTCAGATGCGGAGAGGAGAGTACGGCCCAATTGCATGGGTTCTGGACAGTCACTGGAGGAGGTAGACGGGCTCCAGGTAGAGGCAGGGAGGCCGGGGAGGCTCAGGACTTGGTGGCATTCTCTCATCCTGTTGTCCAGATGAGTAGAATGTGAGATCAGTGTTTCGAGGTCACTTGGGCATCCGATAGAAGCCAGACCATCTTTGATGGGGTCAGACAGACCATGGTGGAAGGCTGACACCAGGGCAGTCTCTTTCCATCCACTTACTGCTGCGAGCATCCGGAATGAGATGGCGTAGTCTGCAATGCTTCCCCCTTGCCGGATGGACATGAGCTTTCTGGCTGCGTCTTTACTGATGTCTGCTTGATCGAAGACACGCAGCATCTCCTCTGTAAACAGCTGGAAATCAGAGCACTCAGGTCCCTGTCTCTGCCAGATAGCAGTAGCCCAGGCTCGCGCCTTACCAGCTAACAAGGTTATCACAAAGGCAATCTTGCGGCGATCCGTAGTGTAGGTGGTAGGCTGAAGCTCAAACGTGAGTTGACACTGGGTAAGGAACTCTCGACACTCACTGTGCTTGCCGTCATACCTCTGTGGTGCAGGAAGGCTGGGTTCGCGAGGTGAAGAAGGCAGCATGGCAGGAGGCACTGGAGCAGGAGCAGATGGTGGAGCAGGAGCAGGCGGAGGAGATGGGGCAGAGAAGTCAGCTGTGCCAGGGTTCTCCCAATCTGCTGAAGCAGTACCTCGTGGCGAGCAAGAGTCTCATGTTGGCTTGCGAGAGCCCGTCCATGAGTGTCCATGGTGGATCCGAAGCATGTTAATGCAGCCATCATTCCCTGAAGGTTGGCCGGGTAGACAGATGAAGAAGCCTCTGCTGAGTCGGTCATGACGGAGTCTTTCTGTTAGGGTTTTGCTGGGATTCAAACCTGGTTCGCTGGTGTGATAATCCAGCAAACCCCCACTAGGCTACCAGGGGGATGACTCAAGTGCAGAGGCGTGAGGCAGAAGTAGAAAGGTATTAAAAACAGTTTATTTACACTATGTACAATCTAAGGGAAAAAACAAAAAGAATAATCAAAAGCTCAGAAGATAACCCAAAAATAAAAATATCCAAAGGTACAAAGTCCAAAATCCAAATAAGAAAAAAGGCAAAAACTCAAACACTCAGAAGATCAAAAAGGTCAAAAACAAAATCCACAAAGTCCAAAAGAAAGAAGCAAAAACCAAGAATACAAAGACACAGGCAAGGTACATGGGACAGGGGGAACTAGCACTAACAGCATAACATAGGAAAAAGACTCTGTGACAAGGGAACAAACAGAGGGGTATTTATCTCATCTCATTATCTCTAGCCGCTTTATCCTTCTACAGGGTCGCAGGCAAGCTGGAGCCTATCCCAGCTGACTACGGGCTGAGTTCCTGCTTGCATTCTACACACAGTGTACTTCTTCTTAAACCACTACAGTACCAGGGACAAGAGCATAACTAATGCTCTCTCTCTCTCTCTTTCTCTTTGCCTCCCCCCCCCCCCACCATGCCTAGCTACACTTGTTACTCCTTGCTGCTTGATAAGATGCTGATGATTCTGACTCTATCATACAGTTGTGGATGAGTAATTACTTTGAATTGAACTACGTGATGCTACCTAGAAACAGATGGATTCCCTTTTGAATCTAGTTTCTCTCAAGGGTTCTTCTTCATATCATCTCAGGGAATTTTTTCTTTCCTTGCCTTTGATTAACTCATTAGGATAAACTCTAAATCCATATCTGGATCCTTATCTGGATTTATGTTATGCTGGTTTGGGAGAATATCCATTAAAATTAAGTTAAAATTAAATTAAAAAATGAAAATTTCAATATATCTATGTGGCAGCGGGGGCATGGTCAAGCGTCGGTCTGTGACCGGAGGGTGGAGTCAGGGAAGGTAAGTGGCAGAATCACTGCACCTGATGTCAGTTAACCTGTGTTTGTGTGTCTTCCCCAGTGACCGCGCCCTATATAAGGAGAGAGAGAGCAGAGGAAGGGAGCTCTCTCCCCAACCAGACGACTTATGTGTGTGCACGTGTCTGTGTGGCTGGGAGATTGCAATAGTACTGAAAAGTGTAAAAATAAAGCGTTTTTGAAAACTCAGTTCTGGCCTGCCGTACTTCTGTGCTCCACCCATCTGCTCAAAGTTTTACAGTGGTGCCGAAACCCGGGAACCGGAGCACAGAGGAGAACAGCCCCATGGAGTCCTCCCCCTTCGCGGACCTGATCCACGCCCTCGCCATGGCCCAACAGAGCCAGCACCAGGCGCTGGTCGCCCTCCGAAAGGAACAAGAGCAAAGGTTCAAGGCCCTGGTGCTGGCGCAACAAGAAGATCATCAGGCGTTCCGGCACCTCCTCGTGTCGGCGGGGTCCACCACCTCCACCGCCATGGGCCCTCCCCACCTCACCCTAACGAAGATGGGCCTGCATGACGACCCCGAGGCCTTCCTCGCACTCTTCGAGCAAGCAGCAGAGGCCTGGGGCTGGCCGGTGGAACAGCGCACGGCGTGCCTCCTCCCCCTGCTAACGGGCGAGGTGCAGCTGGCTGCGCTACAGCTCCCCACTGACAGCTGGCTGGTCTACACAGACCTGCACCGGGCTGTCCTCCAGCGTGTGGGGCGCACCCCAGAACAACAACGCCAGTGCTTCCGCGATCTACGCCTAGAGGAGTTTGGCCGGCCGTTCGCGTTTAGCCAGCAACTCCGGGACGCCTGCCGGCTGAGGGCTGACAACCGTGATGCCGAGAGAATCGTCGATCTGGTGGTACTGGAGCAGTTCATCGCCCGACTCCCCAAAGGGACCGCAGAGTGGGTCCAGTGCCATCGCCCGGCATCGCTGGATCAGGCCATCGAGCTGGCAGAGGACCATTTGGCGGCTGTTCCAATGGCAGGACAGCGGATCTCCTCTTCTCCTCTCTCCTCTCTCTCTCTCCCCCTCTCCCCTTCTGTTCCACGTCCTCGCCCCGTTCCCCCACCATGGAGGCGGGGGCCGACTCCACCCCAGCGGCCCGCCGCACCCACGGTGCCCTCCCATTTCCCACTTCTGTGTCTGTCTCCCCCCCCCCCCCCCCCAGGTGAGTGAGCCCCAGAGCGCCGGTGCAGAGAGAGAGAGCCCGGGCCGGTTTGCTGGCGCTGCGGGGAGCCGGGGCACCTCCGGCATCAGTGCTCAGCAAAGGAGGTGGGCGTGGTGGTCCGGATCCCTGATGCACCAGGAACCGCCCTCGATCGGGCCGGAGCATATCGCATACCGGTGAGTATCCAAGGGGATACGTATCAGGTTTTGGTGGACTCTGGCTGTAATCAGACCTCAATCCACCAAAGCCTGGTGCAAGACGAGGCATTGGGGAGAGCACAATTGGTGAAGGTGTTGTGTGTGCATGGGGATGTTCACAACTACCCTTTAGCATTGGTCCACATTCTATTTCAAGGGGAGAAATTTAGTGTAAAGGCGGCGGTTAATCCTCGCCTTACCCACTCGATAATTTTGGGGACTGATTAGCTGGGATTTCGGGAATTAATGACTCATTTAGTGAAGAGTGGGTTCTGCCTTAGTTCAGCAGGGGAGGTCCCGGTGTGGCATTGGTGGAAGCAGCTGTCACAGAGCTGTCTATGTCATCACCGCATCAGAGGGAGGAGCAGCAGGCTCCTCCTCCCTCTCTCGGGGAATCCCTTGCGGATTTCCCATTAGAGCAGTCGCGAGACGAGACTCTGCGGCATGCGTTTGACCAAGTGAGAGTAATCGATGGTCAAATGCTCCAGCCAAACGCCACCCCATCCTTCCCCTATTTTTCCATTATTAAGGATAGATTATACCGAGTGACGCAGGACACTCAGACTAAGGAGCAGATCATACAACGTTTGATCCCAAAGAGCCGCCGGGAATTGGTATTCCAGGTGGCTCACTTTAATCCCATGGCTGGACACTTAGGGCAGGATAAGACACTAGCCCAAATAATGGCCCGGTTCTATTGGCCATGGATTTGCGGCGATGTCTGTAGGTGGTGTACGGCGTGCCGCGAATGCCAGTTAGTAAATCCCGCGGCCATTCCAAAAGCGCCTTTGCACCCTCTGCCATTAATCGAGACCTTGTTCAAAAGAATTGGGATGGATCTTGTCGGGCCATTAGATCAGTCAACACGAGGGTATCACTTTATTTTAGTTCTGGTGGACTATGCAACACGATACCCAGGAGCAGTGCCTCTTTGCAATACTTCAGCACGTAATATTGTGGAAGCACTCTTCCACGTCATCTCCCGAGTCGGAATCCCCAAAGAGATTCTGACTGATCAAGGCACTTCATTTATGTCACGCACACTACGCGAACTGTATGGGTTACTGGGAATTAAGCCGATCCGCACCAGCATTTATCACCCACAAATGGACGGTTTAGTTGAACGGTTCAATTGCACCCTCAAGAACATAATTAAAAAGTTTGTACGCGAGAATGCACACAATTGGGATAAATGGTTCGAACCCCTGTTATTCGCAGTGTGAGAAGTCCCACAAGCCTCCACGGGGTTCTCCCCGTTCAAATTATTATATGGGCGTAAGCCGCGTGGCATTCTAGATGTACTGCAGGAAAATTGGGAGGAGGGACCTTCATCGAGTAAAAATTAAATTCAATACGTTATCGACCTGCGCGCAAAACTCCACACACTCACACACCTAACCCAGGAGAATTTGCAGCAGGCCCAAGAATGGCAAATCCGCCTGTACGACAGGGGTACGCACCTTAGGGAGTTCGCACCGGGAGATAAAGTACTCGTACTCTTGCCTACGTCGAGCTCCAAATTGATCGCCAAGTGGCAAGGACCCTTTGAGGTCACACGGCAAGTCGGGGACGTTGACTATGAGGTGAGGCGAATGGACAGGCGTGGGGTGCTACAGACTTACCACCTCAATCTGCTCAAACTTTGGAATGAGGAGGTCCCTGGAGCTGGGGCCGGAGGTTCAAGAAGGAACATTGACATCACTTACCTCTCCGGTCCCCTGTGAAGACCACCTCTCCCCGACCCAACTCACGGAGGTTGCCCAGTTGCAGACCGAATTTTCGGACGTGTTCTCGCCCCTGCCTGGCTGCACCCGCCTCATAGAACACCATATTGAGATGCCCCCGGGGGTGGTAGTGCGCAGCCGCCCTTACAGGCTGCCCAAACACAAGAAAAAGGTGGTTTGGGAAGAACTTGAGGCCATGCTCGACATGGGCATCGTCGAGGAGTCTCACAGTGACTGGAGCAGCCCAGTGTTCTTGGTTCCCAAGGCCAACGGGTCGGTCTGGTTGTGTGTGGACTATAGAAAAGTCAACGTGGTGTCTAAATTTGATGCGTACCCAATGCCTCGTATTGACGAGTTGCTGGATCGACTAGGCACGGCTCGCTTTTATTCGACACTGGATTTGACAAAGGGTTATTGGCAGATCCCCTTGACTCCATTATCCCGAGAAAAAAATGGCCTTTTCCACACTGTTTGGCTTACACCAATTTGTCACACTTCCTTTTGGGCTGTTTCGGGTGCCCGCTACGTTCCAGCGGCTTATGGACAGGGTCCTCTGCCCCCATGCCACCTATGCGGCCGCGTACTTAGATGACATTATAATCTATAGTAATGACTGGCCATGGCATCTGCAACACCTGAGGGCCATCCTTGGGTCACTGTGGCGAGCGGGTCTCACAGCCAACCCAAAGAAGTGTGCGATTGGGCAGGTGGAAGTACGGTATCTGGGCTTCCACTTGGGCAATGGGCAGGTGCGTCCCCAAATTAATAAGACAGCAGTGATTGCGGCCTGCCTGAGGCCCAAGACCAAAAAGGGGTTGAGACAGTTCCTGGAGTTGGCAGGCTATTATCGTAGGTTTATACCTAATTATTCAGACATCACCAGCCCGCTGACTGATCTCACTAAAAAGGGGGCACCAGATCTGGTCCAGTGGATGGAGCAATGCCAGCGGGCTTTCTCTGAGGTAAAGGCTGCACTGTGTGGGGGACCACTGTTACACTCCCCTGACTTTTCTCTCCCCTTTATGTTGCAGATGGACATGTCAGACAGAGGGCTGGGGGCCGTTCTGTCCCAGGAGGTGGAGGGGGAGGATTGCTCCACCTCGCCCAGATACCGTACTTCCACCCGCCCAATCGCACACTTCTTCGGGTTGGCTGTGAGACCCGCTGTCGGTGCATGAGGGACGCTACAGCACGATAGAGAAGGAGTGCCTAGACATCAAGTGGGCGGTCCTCACACTCCGCTACTACCTGCTGGGACGCCCTTTCACCCTCTGTTCAGACCACACGCCCCTCCAGTGGCTCCACCGCATGAAGGATGCCAACGTGCGGATCACCCGTTGGTATCTGGCACTCCAGCCCTTTAACTTCAAGGTGGTCCACAGGCCGGGGGCACAGATGGTCGTGGCGGACTTCCTCTCCTGTCAAGGGGGGGTGGGGGGAGTCAGGTGCAGGCCGGATGGCTGCCCGGCCTGAGTCGGGCGGTGGGGGTATGTGGCAGCAGGAGTGTGGTCAAGTGTCGGTCTGTGACCGACAGGGTGGAGTCAGGGAAGGTAAGTGGCAGAATCACTGCACCTGATGTCAGTTAACCTGTGTTTGTGTGTCTTCCCCAGCGACCGTGCCCTATATAAGGAGAGAGGGAGCAGAAGAAGGGAGCTCTCTCCCCAACCAGACGACTGTTTGTGTGTGCGTGTCTGTTTGGCTGGGAGATTGCAATAGCACTGAAAAGTTTAAAAATAAAGAGTTTTTGAAAACTCAGTTCTGGCCTGCCGTACTTCTGTGCTCCACCCACCCGCTCAAAGTTTTACAATCTAGAGAAAGTGTAACTAAAAAATCTTGGCTGATTAATAATCCAAGGCAGTCTTTCACGATCTGGTTCTCAATATACACCCAGATGCTCAACATGTTTTGGCAACTGCCAACATGCCTGTACAGGTACATTATGAATTTGAATTAATGCAGTGTATATGATTGTATATTTAATGTATGTGAAAAGCTACAAGAGAACAATTATGTGCATCCTCTTTGGGTCTCCAATGATTGCTTTGGAGACTTTGGCCAAATGCGTGAAGCCTTTCTTAAGCCTCACTCACAATCCACTGTATGTGCTGCTATGGGCGGTCTATGGTAAAAGTTTGGCAAAACCGTGCTTGAGACTTGCGCGACACTTGCGTGTGTTCAGTGCCATAGAAGTTCGCAGACTGCCCGTGGAGACCTGCACAAGCAAATTCTATGGGTCTTGCGACAAATCAAGAACGCATACACTACGTGTGGGACCCATATTCCTTTTGTACACCTGAACCAAGTCAGCAGCATGGCTAGTAGGGACTTTTTGCAATGACAGTAAGATGCATGAGTGATGCACGGTCATTGTATGGTTGACGTGATTCAGAAGTACTACACAAGTATTCCACCCTTGCTATTTGTGCGGGCCTCAAGACAGAAGTACATCTCACTTTCTACCCCTATGTGTGGTGTGCACGCAGTGCACGTGACCTGCACTCAGCACACGCGACCTGCATGTGACACGAGGGGCAAGACTTTGGGTATATATATTGGGGAGGAACCAAGGAACCGATCATGTAGCATGTAGCATTGTAGAAAGGAAGAAGACCACCTCATTTGCTGTTTTTATTTGAGTGTATGCTAATTTACCATGCAAATGTCAAATAATAAAATATGAGTATAAGGGAATAACGCATTTTATTACATTGTAAAAAATCCCAACTAAATAGCCCAACAGTTTGAGCACTGAAACACACTTTGACTCCAAGCTGTTGTCCTGCTCCTACTCCTGCTGAGTGGTGGGACAGGGTGTCAGGATGTCCTTGTCCTTATCACTGAGCATGGCACAGTGGCCTGACAGTGATGATGGGATTGCAATGTCCTCACTTCTGGGTGTCGTTAGCTGAAACATACATGAAAATCAGCATACAGTTAGGTCCATATATATTTGGACACTGACACAAATTTTCTTTTTTTTACCTGTTTACTGAAACGTATTCAAGTTATAGTTATATAATGGACATAAAGTCCAGACTTTCAGCTTTCATTTGAGGGTATCCACATTGGATGAAGGGTTTAGGAGTTTCAGCTCCTTAACATGTGCCACCCTGTTTTTAAAGGGACCAAAAGTAATTGGACAATTGACTCAAAGGCTATTTCATGGGCAGGTGTGGGCAATTCCTTCGTTATGTCATTCTCAATTAAGCAGATAAAAGGTCTGGAGTTGATTTGAGGTGTGATGCTTGCATTTGGAAGATTTTGCTGTGAAGAAAACATGCGGTCAAAGGAGCTCTCCATGCAGGTGAAACAAGCCATCCTTAAGCTGCGAAAACAGAAAAAAACATCCGAGAAATTGCTACAATATTAGGAGTGGCAAAATCTACAGTTTGGTACATCCTGAGAAAGAAAGAAAGCACTTGTGATCTCATCAATGCAAAAAGACCTGGATGCCCACAGAAGACAACAGTGGTGGATGATTGCAGAATAATTTCCATGGTGAAGAGAAACCCCTTCACAACAGCCAACCAAGTGAACAACACTCTCCAGGAAGTAGGCATATCAATATCCAAATCTACCATAAAGAGAAGACTGCATGAAAGTAAATACAGAGGGTTCACTGCATGGTGCAAGCCACTCATAAGCCTCAAGAATAAAAAGGCTAGATTGGACTTTGCTAAAAAACATCTAAAACAGCCAGCACAGTTCTGAAAGAACATTCTTTGGACAGATGAAACCAAGATCAACCTCTACCAGAATGATAGCAAGAAAAAAGTATGGCAAAGGCATGATACAGCTCATGATCCAAAGCATACCACATCATCTGTAAAACACGGTGGAGGCAGTGTGATGGCTTGGGCATTCATGGCTGCCAGTGGCACTGGGTCACTAGTGTTTATTGATGATGTGACAGGACAGAAGCAGCCGGATGAATTCTGAGGTATTCAGAGACATACTGTGTGCTCAAATCCAGCCAAATGCAGCCAAACTGATTAGTTGGCTGTGGCAGCGGGGGCGTGGTCAAGCGCCGGTCTGTGACAGGAGGGCGGAGTCAGGGAAGGTAAGTGGCAGAATCACGACACCTGAGGGCCGTCCTTAGGTCGCTGAGGTGAGCGGGGCTCACAGCCAACCCAAAGAAGTGTGCGATTGGGCGGGTGCAAGTACGGTATCTGGGCTTCCACTTGGGCAATGGGCAGGTGCGTCCCCAAATTAATAAGATGGCAGCAATTGCGGCCTGCCCAAGGCCCAAGACCAAAAAGGGGGTGAGACAGTTCCTGGGGCTGGCTGGCTATTATCGTAGGTTTATACCTAATTATTCAGACGTCACCAGCCCACTGACTGATCTCACTAAAAAGGGGGCACCAGATCTGGTCCAGTGGACGGAGCAGTGCCAGCGGGCTTTCTCAGAGGTAAAAGCTGCACTGTGTGGGGGGCCACTTCTACACTCCCCTGACTTTTCTCTCCCCTTTATGTTGCAGACAAATGCATCGGACAGAGGGCTGGGGGCCGTTTTGTCCCAGGAGGTGGAGGGGGAGGACCGCCCTGTCCTGTATATCAGCAGGAAGCTGTCGGTGCTTGAGGGGCGCTACAGCACCATAGAGAAAGAGTGTCTGGCCATCAAGTGGGCGGTTCTCGCCCTCCGGTACTACCTGCTGGGGCACCCTTTCACCCTCTGTTCGGACCACGCGCCCCTCCAGTGGCTCCACTGCATGAAAGATGCCAACGCGCGGATCACCCATTGGTATCTGGTGCTCCAACCCTTTAATTTCAAGGTGGTCCACAGGCCGGGGGCGCAGATGGTCGTGGCGGACTTCCTCTCCCGTCGGGGGGGGGGGGGGAGTCGGCTGCAGGCCGGACGGCGCCGGTCTGTGACAGGAGGGCAGAGTCAGGGAAGGTAAGTGGCAGAATCACGACACCTGAGAACAATTAACCTGTGTTTGTGTGTCTTCCCAGTGACCGCGCCCTATATCAGGAGGGAGAGCGAGAGAGGAAGGGTCTCTCATCCCTGAACCAGACGCCGGTTGTGTGTGTGTTAATACGAGTGATTATTGTTAAACTGAAAAGTGTGGCAATAAAGCCAAATTATAGACCTGATCTCTGTCCTGCCGTCCTCTGTGCTCCACCCACACTTAGGGAGTCCTACATCGGCATTTCATAATACAGATGGACAATGACCCAAAACATAAAGCCAAAGCAACCCAGGAGTTTATTAAAGCAAAGAAGTGGAATATTCTTGAATGGCCAAGTCAGTCACCTGATCTCAACCCAACTGAGCATGCATTTCACTTGTTAAAGACTAAACTTCAGACAGAAAGGCCCACAAACAAACAGCAACTGAAAACTGCTGCAGTAAAGGCCTGGCAGAGCATTAAAAAGGAGGAAACACAGGGTCTGGTGATGTCCATGAGTTCAAGACTTCAGGCAGTCATTGCCAACAAAGGGTTTTCAACCAAGTATTAGAAATGAACATTTTATTTACAATTATTTAATTTGTCCAATTACTTTTGATCCCCTGAAATGAAGGGATTGTGTTTAAAAAATGCTTTAGTTCCTCACATTTTTATGCAATCATTTTGTTCAACCCACTGAATTAAAGCTGAAAGTCTGAACTTCAACTACATCTGAATTGTTTTGTTCAAAATTCATTGTGGTAATGTACAGAACCAAAATTAGAAAAATGTTGTCTCTGTCCAAATATTTATGGACCTAACTGTATATAATATTAATTACATAAGCATATAGATACCAAAATGAATGTTTAAAGCATGTGTGTTTACCTGTGAAAATACCTCTGGCAGGGTGCTGTGCCTTCTGCCAGCTTGAATGCATACTTCTCCCTGTCCATGCAGGACTTGCCGGTGCTGCTACCATCATCATCAAATTCTTCCTCCTCCTCCCCCTCTGCTGTTTCAGACTGGGTTACTTCACTTTTGCTCGCTTATTCTTGGATCCCATTTTCTAAACTTTAAACTGAAAATTTTTAAATTTTTCCTACAAAATATCCAATGTTCTTCAGTCAAAAGACAGATGCAGAATGCTGCAGAGACGCTGGTTTTATACCCACTCGTGGCTTGCAGCACACGCAAGTTATGAGTGATTGTAACATGCCAATCATATGCATCACACATACTTCACAAGTGTGGCCCGAACTTGTAGTGCAGGAAACGTAAAATGCAAGTCACATCCACTCCACACTCACTGAACACACACTAATCACATCTGTCAGATATATGCTTTCTATGGGTTAATGGCACAATTTTTCCCACGCCTTGAGGAAGTCAGGTGTGCAACCTGTACTTGACAAGTACTTTGCCCATACTCTTCCCCCAAACTTTTCCCTGAGTTCACCGCAACCCTGTGGCACGGCTGCGAGCTACCAAACCCTGCGACCTGTGCGTGTCCAAAACATTTACAGTGGGTTGTGATTGCTTTAACCTTATGAGCTAGAAGAAAGGGGCTGAGCTGTCTTACCTGAAAGAATCCAGTGAGTTCTTTAAGAAATGGTTCCAAGTAAAACCTCTTTAGAAAGCTATAAATGTTAAACATCCAAACAACCCTTGAGAAAAAAACTTTTTTTTTCTCAGAGTGTACAGAGTAGCATACTATGCTAAAGAAAAGTTAAAGTTCAGTTTTAAAGTTTTATTTGATAAAGTTTTATTTTTATTCACATTCCGGGACTGAGTTTAGGAATAATCTCCCAGAATGGATCTGTGGATTTCCAATTTATTTTGTGTGTGTCATTTTTCTCTGTGGATCAGGGTTGACTGTTGTGGCTTGAGATCATAACATGCTGGTAGTGGAATCTTTCTGTTTTCTTGCCATTAATTAAAACATGAGGTGTTGCCTGTGTCTAAATGGTAGTGCCCATGAGTGTCCAGCTATGACAGTGTGAGCCTTTTACATTCACATTCTCTGCATTTATTTGCTAGATCTCTTTCTCCTATCATTTTTCTCTTACAGGGTCACAGAGGACATTTAGGGGGGCCTCGTATTCCATGACCACCGGTAAGAAGCGCAACTGTCTTTTTTCACTTCTATGACAACAGCAAATTTGATTGATTTTAGTTCCTAGTTAAAGGCTCACTCACAACCCGCTGTACATGCTACTACAAGTGGTCTACGGTAAAAAAACTGGCAAAACCATGCTTGAGACTTGCGCGACACTTGCGTGTGTTCAGCGCCGTAGAAGGTCGCAGACTGCCCATGGAGACTTTTGGTTCTGCACATACAAATTCTATGGGTCTTGCAAAAAAACAAGAACGCATACACTATGTACGGGACCCATACTCCTTTTGTGCACCTGAACCAAGTCAGCAGCATGGCTAGTAGGGGCTTTTTGTGATGACAGTAAGACGCATGAGTGACGCACGGTCATTGTACAAGTGACATGCCTCAGAAGCACTACACAAGTACTCCACACTTGCTATTTGTGCAGCCCCCAAGACAGAAGTACATCTCACTTTCTACCCCTAAGTGTGGCTGTAACAGTTCTATGGAAGGGTGGAGCACAGAGGACGGCAGGACAGAGATCAGGTTTGCAAAAATACGGCTTTTATTGCCACAATTTTCAGTCTAGCATCAGTGATTTTAACACAGACACACACACACAACCGGCATCTGGTTCGGGGAAGAGCTCCTCTACTCTCTGCTCTCCCTCCTTATATAGGGCGCGGTCACTGGGAAGACACACACAAACACAGGTTAATCGACATCAGGTGCAGTGATTCTGTCACTTATCTTCCCTGACTCCGCCCTCCTGTCACAGACCGGTGCTTGACCACACCCCCACTGGCACAGTAGCATTCACGCAGCACACGCAACCCGCATGCGATACGAGGGGCAAGACTCTGGGTATATACAACCCCGATTCCAAAAAAGTTGGGACAAAGTACAAATTGTAAATAAAAACAGAATGCAATAATTTACAAATCTCAAAAACTGATATTGTATTCACAATAGAACATAGACAACATATCAAATGTCAAAAGTGAGACATTTTGAAATTTCATGCCAAATATTGGCTCATTTGAAATTTCATGACAGCAACACATCTCAAAAAAGTTGGGACAGGGGCAATAAGAGGCTGGAAAAGTTAAAGGTACAAAAAAGGAACAGTTGGAGGACCAAATTGCAACTCATTAGGTCAATTGGCAATAGGTCATTAACATGACTGGGTATAAAAAGAGCATCTTGGAGTGGCAGCGGCTCTCAGAAGTAAAGATGGGAAGAGGATCACCAATCCCCCTAATTCTGCGCCGACAAATAGTGGAGCAATATCAGAAAGGAGTTTGACAGTGTAAAATTGCAAAGAGTTTGAACATATCATCATCTACAGTGCATAATATCATCAAAAGATTCAGAGAATCTGGAAGAATCTCTGTGCGTAAGGGTCAAAGCCGGAAAACCATACTGGGTGCCCATGATCTTTGGGCCCTTAGACGGCACTGCATCACATACAGGCATGCTTCTGGTATACAGAAGTATAAGTAGGTATACAGTAATGAAAAATAAAACATTCACACAAAACATTAATATTAAATGAAACCTAGTACCACTATTATAATACTGGTAATACTGGAATAATCCTTACTGTATACCTACTTTTGCAGCCCCCTGTATAAGCAGTGACATCCCAGTAAGCACTGTTGGATCAACAGTGAGGAAGTGGAAGGTACATCACCCCACCCAAGCACTATAGTGATGCACCTTCCACTACCCTCACTTCCACAAGGCCCTCCCTCAAAAGGAGTGAAGGTGCAACCATTTTATGAACCCCACTGTGAATTTGTGGCATTGTTACCTGCACCAACTTTGTTTGTTTGACTGTTCCCAACATAACTCAAAAAGTAGTGAATGGATTTTCATGAAATTTTAGGGAAAGGTAGGCCATGGGCTAACAAGCAATTGATTAGATTTTGATGCAAATCCAAATATATGGTTTGGTGGAGGGATGCACTTGGCGGAGGGAGTGCCCTTCTAGTTTGAAAATTGTAGTCAACAAACAACATCCAACCAACATGAAAAACCTGAAAAATCCCTCTCAGCATGCAAAGCTGTAAGGAACTTATCTCAGCAGACTTGCAGCAAAAGGTGGTTCTACAAAGTGCTAGCCTGAATACTGAATACTTATGCAAGCAGCTTTTTTTTTAATCTGCTGACAAATTATGAATTTTATTGAAAAAAAATACTCTAAAAGCATTTTGGTTTGCAATTAAAAAAATACAAGCTGGAACAATTTTGTGAGTGTCAGTTGTAATCTAGATGAATCTGATCACTGTTAATAGAATACTTTTGGTAGGCACTGTATCTGTGAGATAACATGACACATGAATTACACATGAGTACACATGAATTAGCAAATTGGTAGAATATTTGTTTAAACATTACATGTGTTGCTAACCAAGGTAATGTTTCATGTACAGGCCTTCAGGGATAGACAAAGGATGGTGTTTGCATGCAGGGAGTGTTCTTGAGATGACTAAGACTTCACTGTTGCATGAACCAAAATGTTCACACTGATAATTCTCTAATCTTATTGAAATTACTATCCTTTCGCATTGTTTTCTTACACACCAAAGTCTCTCCTTCTTTTCTCTAACTTCATGTTCACATCCACTCTACATTTCTCCCTGCATGCTGATTGGCTACTGATTAAGGAATTAATATTTTATATACTAGATACACATGCATACAGACAAAACAAAGCAATAATGTCACTAGCCATACTCTCCATCCAATACCTTTGGGTTAAGAGTTGTGTTATGACCATTTTTAACGAGCACATTTTCACACTTCCCCTCCTAGAACTGCCACCTTATTGTGGTGGAGGGGTTTGTGTGCTTGAATGATCCTAGGAGCTATATTGTCGGGGGCATTATGCCCCTGTTAGGGTTTCCCAAGGCAGACAGGTCCTAGGTGACAGGCCAGACCTAGAGCAGTTCACCAAAAATCCCCTATGGAGAAAAGATCCAGGACCGTGACGTCGCCCGGTAGGACGCAGCCGGGGCCCCACCCTGGAGCCAGGCCCGGGGTTGGGGCTCGTATGCGAGCACTTGGTGGCCGGGCCTTTGCCCATGGGGCCCGGCCGGGCTCAGCCCGAAGAGGTGACGTGGGCCCGACCTCCTGTGGGTTCACCACCCACAGAGGTAGCAGTAGGGGTTTGGTGCAGTGTGGATTGGGTGGCAGTCGAAGGCAGGGACCTCGACGACCTGATCCCCGGACACAGCGGCTGGCTGTTGGGACATGGAATGTCACTTCGCTGGGGGGGAAAGAGCCTGAGCTTGTGCGGGAGGTTGAGAGGTACCGGCTAGAGATAGTCGGGCTCACCTCCACGCACAGCTTGGGCTCTGGAACCCAGCTCCTTGAGAGGGGCTGGACTTTCCACTTCTCTGGAGTTGCCCGTGGTGAGCGGCGGCGGGCTGGTGAGGGCTTGCTTATAGCTCCCCAGCTCAGCCGCCATGTGTTGGAGTTTACCCCAGTGAACGAGAGGGTCGCCTCTCTGCGCCTTCGGATTGGGGAGAGGGCTCTTGCTGTTGTTTGTGCCTACGGGCCAAATAGCAGTATAGAGTATCCGGCCTTCTTGGAGTCCCTGGGAGAGGTACTGAGGGGTGCTCAGACTGGGGACTCCATTGTGCTACTGGGGGACTTCAATGCTCACGTGGGCAACGACAGTGACACCTGGAGGGGCGTGGTTGGGAGGAACGGCCTCCCCGATCTGAACCCGAGTGGTGTTTTGTTATTGGACTTCTGTGCTAGTCACGGTTTGTCCATAACGAACACCATGTTCGAGCATAGGGGTGTCCATAAGTGCACGTGGCACCAGGACACCTTAGGTCGGAGGTTGATGATCGACTTTGTAGTCGTTTCATCTGATCGCCGGCCCTATGTCTTGGACACTCGGGTGAAGAGAGGGGCTGAGCTGTCAACTGATCACCACCTGGTGGTGAGTTGGATCCGCTGGCGGAGGAGGAAGCTGGACAGACCTGGCAGGCCCAAACGTATGGTGAGGGTCTGCTGGGAATGTCTGGCCGAGCACTCTGTTGGGGAGGTCTTTAACTCCCACCTCCAGGAGAGCTTTTCCCAGCTTCCGAGGGAGGCGGGGGACATTGAGTCTGAGTGGACCATGTTCTCTACCTCCATTGTGGACGTGGCTGTTTGGAGCTGTGGCCGCAAGGTCTCCGGTGCCTGTCGTGGCGGCAATCCCCGAACCCGGTGGTGGACACCGGAAGTAAGGGATGCCATCAAGCTGAAGAAGGAGTCCTATCGGGCCATGTTGACCTCCGGGACTCCTGAGGCAGCCGACGGGTATCAGCAGGCCAGGCGTGCTGCAGCTCGGGCAGTTGCGGAGGCAAAAACTCGGAACTGGGAAGAGTTCGGGGAGGCCATGGAGAAGGACTATCGGTCGGCCTCGAAGAAATTCTGGCAAACCGTCCGGCGCCTCAGGAGGGGGAAGCAGTACTCTGCCAACACTGTTTACAGTGCGGGTGGGGAGCTGTTGACCTCGACTGGGGACATTGTCGGGCGGTGGAAGGAATACTTTGAGGATCTCCTCAATCCCACCATCATGTCTTCCACTGAGGAGACTGAGGCTGATGACTCGGAGGTGGACTCGTCCATTACCCAAGCCGAAGTCACTGAGGTGGTTTGCAAGCTCCTCGGTGGCAAGGCACCGGGGGTGGATGAGATCCGCCCTGAGTATCTCAAGTCTCTGGATGTTGTGGGGCTGTCTTGGTTGACACGCCTCTGCAACATCGCGTGGCAGTCGGGGACAGTGCCTCTGGAGTGGCAGACTGGGGTGGTGGTCCCTCTTTTTAAGAAAGGGGACCGGAGAGTGTGCTCCAATTATAGGGGAATCACACTTCTCAGCCTCGCAGGGAAAGTTTACTCCAGGGTACTGGAGAGGAGAATTCGACCAATAGTCGAACCTTGGATCCAGGAGGAACAATGCGGTTTTCGTCCTGGTCGCGGAACACTGGACCAGCTCCATACCCTTCATAGGGTGCTCGAGGGTTCATGGGAGTTTCCCCAACCAGTCCACATGTGCTTTGTGGATCTGGAGAAGGCATTCGACCGTGTCCCCCATGGTATTCTGTGGGGGGTGCTTCGGGAGTATGGGGTTCGGGGCTCTTTGCTAAGGGCTGTCCGGTCCCTGTACGAACGGAGCAGGAGTCTGGTTCGCATTGCCGGCAGTAAGTCAGACCTGTTCCCAGTGCATGTTGGACTCCGGCAGGGCTGCCCTTTGTCACCGGTTCTGTTCATAATTTTTATGGACAGAATTTCTAGGCGCAGCCAGGGGCCGGAAGGAATCCTGTTTGGGAACCACAGGATTTCATCTCTGCTTTTTGCGGATGATGTTGTCCTGTTGGCTTCTTCAAACCAGGACCTTCAGCATGCACTGGGGCGGTTTGCAGTCGAGTGTGAAGCGGCTGGGATGAGAATCAGGACCTCCAAGTCCGAGGCCATGGTTCTCGACCGGAAAAGGGTGGCTTGCCCTCTCCAGGTTGGTGGAGAAGTCCTGCCTCAAGTGGAGGAGTTTAAGTATCTCGGGATCTTGTTCACGAGTGAGGGAAGGATGGAGCGTGAGATCGACAGGCGGATCGGTGCAGCCTCCGCAGTGATGCGGTCGCTTAACCGGTCTGTCGTGGTGAAGAAGGAGCTGAGCCAAAAGGCGAAGCTCTCAATTTACCGGTCGATCTACGTTCCGACTCTCACCTATGGTCATGAGCTTTGGGTAATGACAGAAAGAACAAGATCGCGGATACAAGCGGCTGAAATGAGTTTCCTTCGCAGGGTGGCTGGGCGCTCCCTTAGAGATAGGGTGAGAAGCACAGTCACTCGGGAGGAGCTCGGAGTACAGCCGCTGCTCCTCCACATCGAGAGGAACCAGCTGAGGTGGCTCGGGCATCTTTTTCGGATGCCTCCTGGACGCCTCCCTGGGGAGGTGTTCCAGGCATGTCCCCCTGGGGGGAGGCCCCGGGGAAGACCCAGGACACGCTGGAGGGACTATGTCTCTCAGCTGGCCTGGGAACGCCTCGGTGTTCTTCCCGAGGAGCTGGCCGAGGTGTCTGGGGAAAGGGAAGTTTGGGCTTCCATGCTTAGACTGCTGCCTCCACGACCCGGTCCCGGATAAGCGGAAGAAGACGAGACGAGACGAGATTTTCACACTTGACCCAAATACATGAATCAGCACCCAATGGGGAGGGGTTCATATTCACAGGTTTGCTTTCACATTTGAATTCCTTCTGATAGATTACACAATTTCACGTCACTTTTGCACACATAGGTTTGTAAAATGGTATGCACTATACTGGTCTGTTTGAGTTTTTTTTTAATTGTCAGTGGCATATCAGCAAACACCACTGTTCTTATAAGATTTTGAGCCATAACAGCAAACAGAAGATGCACATTTTCCATGATACTCTTAGTGCAATCACTTGCACCACAACAGTGAGTTTTATATATCAGTTAAAGAGAAATTTTGTTGTTAGCCATGACCATTTTGAGCCCGATTGCTTTGAAAGGAATCTACAGTTACACATGTCACTTTAGACTCAAACCCGATGCTGTGCCAACATTATTCCAACACAGTCAACAGAAAAGGGATTCGGCCATGCAAGCCATTTAACTAGAATAGAATACACATTCAAAGTCAATATATATATTTAGGCACTTCCTAAAAGCAGAGCTCCCGATGAGTGTATAATATGTTATTCAATAATCCAACGTTATTTTTTGAAAAGCAAATTAAAAATAAGCACTGGACAAAAACCCATCTATCTTATGTAAATAAAGATACAAATTTTGCTGTCTGGTGGTCTAGTGTTTACAAGATATGTTGCCTTGCAAAAGCCATCAAAAATCATGTTGATGTATTACCATATTCTCTTAAGTATGAAGATTCACTCCACTTCACTATAAATTCACACTTAGCTTCAAGCTGTCATTAGCCTATATTTAGACCATATAAACTATTATGGTGCATTTCATGTCTATACCTGTGTTCACATATGCAATAAATAAATAGGTTCTCGCAAGTATGGACACACATACAGTGGTGCTTGAAAGTTTGTGAACCCTTTAGAATTTTCTATATTTCTGCATAAATATGACCTAAAACATCATCAGATTTTCACACAAGTCCAATAATCAAGTTCACTGATGGATGTCAGTGTAGGAAGGTGTTTACTTACAGGCATGCTATATACAGAAACAAAAACATGATGTAAAGTCAGAATAACAAAAACAAATGAAACAGAAAGCCAGAATGTCCAGTCTTATCCACTAGAGGAAAATCACAGATCCTGGCTTAAGCACCGTGACATTTGCACGGGACTGTGGGGCATGCCTGTTTCTTCTTGGTACATCCATGGTTGAGGTGAAGTAATCTGTCAGGTATGTGGCAGTAGACAGATGTAAGTGCATAAAGGTGTTTATTTACGTTTGTAGCAGAATAAAGATCTGTTGTAGTGGTATTTGCCCTAAGTGGGTCTATAGGTGTGAAATCAGTTGGTGATTGTTGGCCAATCATCACTAGGGGATGCACTATAAAAGTGGGTCACTCTCTTTCACACTTCCTTCATGCCAAGAACATTTCCTGTTTCCGGTCCACCTTGTTCCATCTTGTCGCAAGTCCTCTGGCTGTTGCTTCCCCTGCTTTCAGCAGTGACTAGATATTCACAAAACTTAAAATTTGTGAGAAGTTGAGGGTTAAGTCTCCAATTTCTCTGGGTTTTTGTGAAATCACACAGTTTCAGTGAAAATTAATCAGGACAATGATCAGAAATAATGATACTATGGTATTTTTCATTATAGGAAAATGGCAACAATTTGCCATCAGCCAAAAAAATAATCAATTCTAGTCTAAACATTATGGGTCTTAGAGTGAAAGGAATACTTTCTACCAGAACCATCGGAGATCTGCCATATATCAAATAGATTCATATTTTCAATACACGATTTCAAAAGTTTGCATGCCTTCAAAGGCTTCACCCTCAGAGTAGAGGACCTGTCCAAATAAGGATCCAATACCAAATTAAAATCAACCCCAATGATTAGATTAGTATTGGACATATCTGGTATTAAATTTAGAACCTTTCTAAAAAATTCCAGATCATTGCTGTTTGGTCCAAATATATTCAGCAGTCATTGGTGTAGAGTAGATGTTCCCCACTGCCATAATATACCGTATCTCCCTTCCTTGTCTGTCACTGTGGATATGTGCTTAAAGGGAACTGCCCTGTGGATCAGAATGGCTGCCCCTCCAGCCTTCATTGAAAAGTTGGAGTGTTGTATCTGTTGTATCCACCTGCATCTTAGTCTACCATGTGAGTCATTTTTCAGGTGTGTTTCTTGTAAAAATTATGTTGGTTTGTAATTATTTTAAATGGGTGACCACTTTGCCCCTTTTACTGGCTCATTTATCCCATTTACATTCCATGAACAAAAGACAATATTGTCCCTTGTTCTTTCCTTCCTTATCTCATTATGCATTATGACAGCTGATTAAAGAAATAAACATTTGGCTTCCTCTATCCCTCTACTGAGTACATGTAATCCTGTATTGAATAGTACTCCTCCCACCCCCTGCCCACTCCCAACCCAGTTAAACATACAGTAAGAAACAGTCAAACACAGACAAAGTTAACATTGTCAACATTACATTACACTTAGTCTCACCTCTCTAAACAGAGAATGAACTCCAACTCTAACAACCTACTGTGGTTGATCTCTTGATCCTGCAGTACTTCGAACTAGTAGCTCTACAGCAGTGGTAAATCTTGTAGTTATATTATATATATATATATATATAGTGGTGCTTGAAAGTTTGTGAACCATTTAGAATTTTCTATATTTCTGCCTAAATATGACCAAAAACAACAACAGATTTTCACACAAGTCCTAAAAGTAGATAAAGAGAACCCAGTTAAACAAATGAGACAAAAATATTATACTTGGTCATTTATTTATTGAGGAAAATGATCCAATATTACACATCTGTGAGTGGCAAAAGTATGTGAACCTTTGCTTTCAGTATCTGGTGTGACCCCCTTGTGCAGCAATAACTGCAACTAAACTTTTGCGGTAACTGTTGATCAGTCCTGCACAACGGCTTGGATGAATTTTAGCCCATTCCTCCGTACAGAAGAGCTTCAACTCTGGAATGTTGGTGGGTTTCCTCACATGAACTGCTCGCTTCAGGTCCTTCCACAATATTTTGACTGAATTAAGGTCAGGACTTTGACTTGGCCATTCCAAAACATTAACTTTGTTCTTCTTTAACCATTCTTTGGTAGAACGACTTGTGTGCTTAGGGTCGTTGTCTTGCTGCATGACCCACCTTCTCTTGAGATTCAGTTCATGGACAGATGTCCTGACATTTTCCTTTAGAATTCGCTGGTATAATTCAGAATTCATTGTTCCATCAATGATGGCAAGCCATCCTGGCCCAGATGCAGCAAAATAGGCCCAAACCATGATACTACCACCACCATGTTTCACAGATAGGATAAGGTTCTTCTGCTGGAATGCAGTGTTTTCCTTTCTCCAAACATAACACTTCTCATTGAAAGCAAAATGTTCTATTTTGGTCTCATCCGTCCACAAAACATTTTTCCAATAGCCTTCTGGCTTGTCCACATGACCTTTAGCAAACTGCAGACAAGCAGCAATGTTCTTTTTGGAGAGCAGTGGCTTTCTCCTTGCAACCCTGCCATGCACACCATTGTTGTTCAGTGTTGTCCTGATGGTGGACTCATGAACATTAACATTAGCCAATGTGAGAGAGGCCTTCGGTTACTTAGAAGTTACCCTGAGGTCCTTTGTGACATCGCCGACTATTACACGCCTTGCTCTTGGAGTGATCTTTGTTGGTCGGCCACTTGTGGGAGGGTAACAATGGTCTTGAATTTCTTCCATCTGTACACAATCTGTCTGACTGTGGATTGGTGGAATCCAAACTCTTTAGAGATGGTTTTGTAACCTTTTCCAGCCTGATGAGCATCAACAACGCTTTTTCTGAGGTCCTCAGAAATCTCCTTTGTTCGTGCCATGATACACTTCCACAAACATGTGTTGTGAAAATCAGACTTTGATGGATCCCTGTTCTTTAAATAAAACAGGGTGCCCACTCACACCTGATTGTCATCTCATTGACTGAAAACACCTGACTCTAATTTCACCTTCAAATTAACTGCTGATCCTAGAGGTTCACATACTTTTGCCACTCACAGATATGTAATACTGGATCATTTTCCTCAATAAATAAATGACCAAGTATAATATTTTTGTCTTGTTTGTTTAACTGGGTTCTCTTTATCTACTTTTAGGACTTGTGTGAAAATCTGATGATGTTTTAGGTCGTATTTATGCAGAAATATAGAAAATTCTAAAGGGTTCACAAACTTTCAAGCACCACTGTATATATATATATATATATATATATATATATATATATATATATATATATATAATTTTTAATCAAATATAGCTCATGTATTTTCCATAAAGTAAACTGAGAAAGGTATAACAGCTTCAAAGTAATTTTAACCTGTCTTAACTGAAAATTTAATTCTAAGGCCTTTCCTTATTTAGACCGGAAAACATACAGGGCTTATATTCTTCTTCTCCCAACCTTAGTATATACTATCTCAACTGAAAATTTAACCTCTATGGCTTCTTCTTCATCCTTTATCTTCCACTCATACTCTAGGGTGTCTTGGGGAGGCGGAGACAGCGGTCAGTGGTTTGATGGGACACTTCTGTAACAGACAGGCCATGGGACATAAGTGTTTCTACCACGCCCTCAATCCAGCGCTTGCGTGGTCATCCTCTGGCTCGGACACCAGAGCTCTTGAGGTTGTATGCTCTGAGCGCTGGCTGGCCAGGTGCCATTCTTATCAAGTGACCAAACCACTTGATTCTCTGACGCTGGATATGTGTGTGGACTAGTGTTGTTCCGACCATTTCTCAGATCCTCTCATTTCGGATCATGTCCCTCCTCATCTTGCCTGCTGCTCGTCTGAGGCACCTTGTCTCACAGGTTGTGATCTTCCTCTCCTGGGCCTTGATGTGTGTCCATGTCTGGCACTGGTAAGTCAGCATCAGCAGGAAGACTGTATTAATAAGCAGCGCCTTGGTGTCCATGGGGATATTGGGGTGTTTCAGGAGGGGAGACAGCTGGAAACTTGCATTGTTTGCTTTTTAAATGCAAGTTTCAATCTCTCTGTCTAGCTTTCCATCTTCAGTGAAGATGCTGCTCAGGTATTTGAACTCCTTGGACTGTTTTAGGGTGGTGCCATTGATGGATATGTCCAAGGTCTTTGGTGTTTGGCTGACTGTCATGACTTTGGTCTTCCCTGTGCTGATGCACGTCATGATTTTTGCACACAGCATTCAGCATGCTGACGTGCAGTTGAAGGTGGTGTTGGTCTTCATTGAGCAATCCTTGGTCATCAGTAAAAAGTAACTCATTCAGCACTTCAGGGTTTAGGTTTGCCTACCTAGTGATCCTATCCATATAGATGATGAGCAAAAGCGGTGACAGGACACAGCCTTGCCTCACCCCTGATGTCACCTCGAATCAGCTGGTCAGTCCGAACAGTGTTCTTACAGCACTTCTGCTGATGGCGTGCATGGCTCTGATGTTGTCGAGCAGCTGACCCCTGATGCTGTAGTCTTCAAAGATTCTCCATAGTGTTGCTCTGTTGACTCGGTCAAATGCTTTCTCTTGGTCAACAAACACTATGTGCAAATCCTTGCTGTACTCGATGGCCCTCTCACTCAGCTGCCTCAGGGCGAAGATCGCATTAGTGCATCCTCGGCCCTTCCTGAACCCAAACTGCATTGCTGAGCTGGGGCTCCATGATGGTGTCTTGTGCGCTGCTCCAGGATTTTGGCATACATCTTGCCAATGTGGCTCAGGAGGGAAATTCCCCTGTATGTGCCACAGTCCTTCTTGCTCCCCTTCTTCTTCCATATTGGCACTACTACTGCCAGCTGCCAGTCTTCTGGTACTTTTCATTCTTGCCAGGCTTTCTGAAAGATGGTTGTGAGCCACTGTATGCCTGTCTCGCCACATGCTAGGATGACCTCTGTGGTGATTCCATCCACCCTGGCTGCCTTGTTTTTTGGGCTGGTCTTGACTACCTGCCTGACTTCTGACTCTAAAATAACTAGATCTTACCAAAATAACTGGCTCTTCTCCAAAATAACTGGCTCTTACTTAATAATAAAATAAAAGGAGAACTTCTATGGCATTTTCTTATTAACAGGAAACATATAGCCTAGGCCTTACATCATCTTTCCTATTACCAGATAAAGTTAACATTCTAGCTGGCAAACTGATATGTGATTAAAAATAACTGTGCCCTTAGGCACAGTAAACCAGAAGAAACAAAAAAGATGGGAGATAGATTATTATAAACTCTAAAGGCCCCCAATTCAAAATCAACATGATGCCTTTACATGTGTGTGCATGTGTGTGCATGAGTGTCCTTGGGTGACCCCTTATATCATCTTGATTATTATATGTTGAGTGTATATCCCCTCATCATATTGTTATTCATTACCTTCAGCCTCTTTCACAAGCAAATTAACTTTCCCAATGATGTGTGTTTCTATAGCAAAGCAGTTAATCGTCTCCTTGTCCAAAGTAGTGTTCTGCATACAGCTGAGCCTCCTCTGGATCTCTGAATTTGGTTTCAGTCCCGTTGTGAGTCACTTGTAGCTTGGCTGGGTATAGGAGTCCAAACTTGACTCCAGGCTTGTCTTGTAGCAAATTCCTGGCAGGAGTGAAAGTGGCTTGGCGTTTAACAATGGCCAACGGTAATTCTCCGAATATCTGAATTCACTGTCTGTGAAACAAAAGGCTTTTGTTCTTTGTAACCTTTTGTAGTATATCTGTGAAGATACTCAGTCGTCCAGGTACATAGTAATCTGTGGTTGGTAGAAGAGAGCAACTGGACTTGCTTGAAAAGTCTTGAAGACGTTTCGCCTCTCGTCCGAAAGGCATCATCAGTTCTGTCTGTCTCTGTTCAGTGATGGTCGTTCCAGGCTGACAAAATTGAACGATCCTCTCTGGCTAAGATGTCTGCCAGTTTTCTGGAAGTCCTCTTATACTCCCGCACTAGTCGAAGGGTACTCATCCCAAAGTGTGTATAAACATATCTGTGAAGATACTCAGTCGTCCAGGAAAACTGATATTGAATTCACAATAGAACATAGACAACACATCAAATGTCGAAAGTGAGACATTTTGAAATTTCATGCCAAATATTGGCTCATTTGAAATTTCATGATAGCAACACATCTCAAAAAAGTTGGGACAGGGGCAATAAGAGGCTGGAAAAGTTAAAGGTACAAAAAAGAAACAGCTGGAGGACCAAATTGCAACTCATTAGGTCAATTGGCAATAGGTCATTAACATGACTGGGTATAAAAAGAGCATCTTGGAGTGGCAGCAGCTCTCAGAAGTAAAGATGGGAAGAGGATCACCAATCCCCCTAATTCTGCGCCGACAAATAGTGGAGCAATATCAGAAAGGAGTTTGACAGTGTAAAATTGCAAAGAGTTTGAACATATCGTCATCTACAGTGCATAATATCATCAAAAGATTCAGAGAATCTGGAAGAATCTCTATGCGTAAGGGTCAAGGCCGGAAAACCATACTGGGTGCCCGTGATCTTCGGGCCCTTAGACAGCACTGCATCGCATACAGGCATGCTTCTGTATTGGAAATCACAAAATGGGATCAGGAATATTTCCAGAGAACATTATCTGTGAACACAATTCACCGTGCCATCCGCCGTTGCCAGCTAAAACTCTATAGTTCAAAGAAGAAGCCGTATCTAAACATGATCCAGAAGCGCAGACGTCTTCTCTGGGCCAAGGCTCATTTAAAATGGACTGTGAAAAAGTGGAAAACTGTTCTGTGGTCAGACGAATCAAAATTTGAAGTTCTTTATGGAAATCAGGGACGCCGTGTCATTCGGACTAAAGAGGAGAAGGACGACCCAAGTTGTTATCAGCGCTCAGTTCAGAAGCCTGCATCTCTGATGGTATGGGGTTGCATTAGTGTGTGTGGCATGGGCAGCTTACACATCTGGAAAGACACCATCAATGCTGAAAGGTATATCCAGGTTCTAGAGCAGCATATGCTCCCATCTAGACGATGTATCTTTCAGGGAAGACCTTGTATTTTCCAACATGACAATGCAAAATCACATACTGCATCAATTACAGCATCATGGCTGCGTAGAAGAAGGGTCTGGGTACTGAACTGGCCAGCCTGCAGTCCAGATCTTTCACCCATAGAAAACATTTGGCGCATCATAAAACAGAAGATGTGACAAAAAAGACCTAAGACAGTTGAGCAACTAGAATCCTACATTAGACAAGAATGGGTTAACATTCCTATCCCTAAACTTGAGCAACTTGTCTCCTCAGTCCCCAGATGTTTACAGACTGTTGTAAAGAGAAAAGGGGATGTCTCACAGTGGTAAACATGGCCTTGTCCCAACTTCTTTGAGATGTGTTGTTGTCATGAAATTTAAAATCACCTAATTTTTCTAGATGTGTTACGTTCATTATGTCTTCTTATTAAATCAAGTCATTAGTTTTCTTTTGTTTCAGACATGTAAAAGTTTTTTCCTTTACCTGACATGTTTCGACGGTGTAACTTCCGTCTTCATCAGAGGGTCACCTGGATGTTGGTGTGTGACGTGCCTTTATAATCAGCTGATGTTACAAAGCAGAAGTAGTGAAGCAAAGCAATAGTGACTCTACCGTATGTCAGAGGAGTTACAGAACAAATCCAAAGAGCCATGAAAAAACACAACATACAAACACCTGTGAAACCACACACCAAACTACGACAGCTACTAGTTCACCCTAAGGACAAAATCGACCAACACAATAAATGCAATGCCATATATGAAATACCATACCAGTCATGCAATAAAACTTACATTGGGGAAACAGGAAGGAGCTTTAGTATACGAAAAAAGGAACATAAAAAGGAATGTGAAAAAGAAACAGAACAGAGACAAGCAAGAGCAATAAAAGATAAAGCCATGCAAGAGAACCTCAAATCAGCAATAACAGACCACTGCAGAAGGGAAAATCATATAATGGACTGGGACAATGCTCAAATCATACAACAAGAGAACAACAGATACTACCATTGGATTAAGGAGTCAATAGAAATCAGAAAGCCTAGCCCAAGAACAATAAACAGGGATGAGGGGGCATACGTGCTCTCCCACACCTGGAGCGCCGTCCTGAGGGGGCAACACTGACAGGGAGGTCACACCTCCGTAACATCAGCTGATTATAAAGGCACATCACACACCAACATCCGGGTGACCCTCTGATGAAGACGGAAGTTACACCATCGAAACATGTCAGGTAAAGGAAAAAAACTTTTACATGTCTGAAACAAAAGAAAACTAATGACTTGACCTAATTTTTCTTTTTAAATGATACATTTTCTCAGTTTAAACATTTGATATGTCATCTATGTTCTTTTCTGAATAAAATATGGAATTTTGAAACTTCCACATCATTGCATTCCGTTTTTATTTACAATTTGTACTTTGTCCCAACTTTTTTGGAATCGGGGTTGTATATATATTCAGCTCTCACTTTCCCACTTTGCAAAGTGTCATCTTGTATCCCCATGTCTAACTTTACCAAGCTGTTTGTTTCCACCCAATTTCCAGTTTTTGACCCATGCTTATGTTTATCCTCGACTTTGTCTTTTGCCCACTCTCCATTGCATTGTTTGCTGATTGACTGACCCTTGCTTGTTTTCAGTCTATGATTCCTGCTCTATGATTTGGCTGTTTGTGAAGCCCCTGGTTTCCCCTGCACCTGCATCCATAAGTGCCTGCACTCTGACATATTTCACATTTAAAATGCTCCCCTGCTACAAAATTTTGAGAACCATTTGTATAAACAGCATACTATTGCCGGTAAAGGCCTTCCCTTTATACGTATGCAAAACCAATCAAAAGCTCAGTACTGACATGACCTCTGGTTTTATTTGTTAAGTGTAGCTTCTTCATTTCAAGTTGGAAAGGGATGGTCTGAGAAGGATTCTTTAGATTATCCATTTTGAGGAACTATGAACTGCTGCAATAGAGAGGGTTTTTTTAAAGTGGAAAACTATTTTTAGGAAGCTAAGAACCCACTATCCAAAGAACCCTTTTATCCAAAAGTGTAGGAACCAAAGATGATGGCTGAAATAAAAATGTTTGAAAGGTTAAATTTAACTTAAAAAGGAAAAAAAAAATGGAACTTGATCTATAATATAATTAATGGGTATGGATTTGTAGATGGGCGGCACAGTAGTGTAGTGGTTAGCACTATCGCCTCACAGCAAGAAGGTCCTGGGTTTGAGCCCGGCAGCTGATGAGGGCCTTTCTGTGTGGAGTTTGCATGTAGAGGTCTGCGCGGGTCGGATTTTTCAGTCCCGCGCCCGCATTGTGCAGTCGCGCCCGCAAAGAATTATGATTTTCAGTCCCGCTCCCGCCCGCGCCCACAAAAAAATTATGATTTTCAGTCCCGCTCCCGCCCGCAAATCCTGCATGATGCAGATGTTCGCGTTATTTCTCAGGAAAGTTCTTGTCTTGACACAGCGTGATGGTGCCCCGCCCCCTACTTTGAGTGGATTTCAGCATAAATATCTACAGCTCACGTTCACGTTTGTTATTATTTACCTTGTTTCTGATTTCAGCATGTAGTGTCTCTAATAATAATAATAATTAGTGCTGTCAAGCGATTAAAATATTTAATCACGAATCACACATTTTTATCACATGAGAAACCATTGTAATTCTCTGATCAGCATAAACAAGTGAATGGGCTTGCTTTGTACCAATGGTGTTTTTTTTTATTTATTGCAAAGCAGAGCTAGCAAGAGGAGTGAACTTCACTCTTCTTCCACTTCACTCAGTGAAGTGATTTACTGCTTGAGTTAGTCTACAACTTTAATCAGAGAGACAGGTTACACAGTGACGGTAGGCTTGACATGCTTGATTATAATATAAAGTACACTATTATATTAACTTTAAGTTGTTCATTGCTAAATATTGCATTGAATCTGATCTTTACTGTTTCATCTCACTTAACACATTTCGTACTTTTACACTTTTTCTGCCTGTTGATGCGTCGCACTGTCCAATCAGAGGTGGCGAAATTTGCATATTACAGGAAGGATTTCTGGGATAGCATTGAGTTTACAGACGCTGTCTTCTTAAAACTGAATAAACATTTAAAAAGAGCCAGTTTTTTGAACGGCTCTTTTCAAAGAACGGATCACAAAGATGCGGATCCCATCAAAGAGCCATAAATCCCATCTCTACTAGTTTCAAAAGCTTATGAAAAACCTACATCATGTCACAGAGCGTTAATCTCGCGATAAAAAAAATTATCGTCGTTAAAATTGAGTAAAGTTAACGCAATAATAATGCGACATTTTTTACAGCACTAATAATAATAATAATAATAATAATAATAATAAAAGACAGGCGAGCACGTAATTCCAAGTGGAAATTTGGTATATTTATTGTTCAGCCATACAAAATATTAGGCCAACCCAGTTTACATTTGTTAAGCATTTCTAACTAGAATGTCCTATAGAATACCCTATAAGCATAGCATATATAAATGTTATAACAAAACACAGTCCTAGCATCTCATCTCATTATCTCTAGCCGCTTTATCCTTCTACAGGGTCTCAGGCAAACTGGAGCCTATCCCAGCTGACTACAGGCAAAAGGCAGGGTACACCCTGGACAAGTCGCCAGGTCATCACAGGGCTGACACATAGACAACCATTCACACTCACGGTCAATTTAGAGTCACCAGTTAACCTAACCTGCATGTCTTTGGACTGTGGGGGAAACCGGAGCAAACCCACGCGGACACGGGGAGAACATGCAAACTCCACACAGAAAGGCCCTCGCCGGCCCCGGGGCTCGAACCCAGGACCTTCTTGCTGTGAGGCGACAGCGCTAACCACTACACCACCGTGCCACCCAGTCCTAGCATACAACAACAAAAAATCGACAGTATAGGCTACTGTAGACATTATAGGGCTATGGTTGCACATTTCTAAAACTATTTGGGCTTGAGCGTCCGTGCAAGTGTTAAACTCAATATAACATAGCTGACCTTGTTTGAATATGAATAAGAAAAACGAGAAAATCAAACGCAGGTAAACGAAACAACTAAGCCTATTGCTTAGGATATCGGGTTCTTTGAACAGCTATGGAGAAACAGCAAATTGTTCACTGTTGAGGGCTTCAACATACTGCGCCTTTCCTCCTGTATGTGACCACATATGCTGAACGCGCGCTTGGATGGTGCGCTGGAACCTGGAATGGCCAGTACATGCCGTGCCAGTTTGGCAAGTGTGGGAAAGTCATAGCAGTGATTTTTCCACCACAGCAGGATATCTTTAGATTGGTGTGATTCGGATCCAATGAGTTTCACTTTCAGATAATCATCAATCTCGGAGTTTACAGACTTCGATTCAGCACCCGTAGCACCGACATCCTCCCATTCCTCAAACTCACGAAAAGTGACCTTTTTAGGTGGAGGTGGCGCCGCGCTTTCATCAGTTTGGACATCAAACCCCAACTCCTCGGTCATCTCTTTCACAGCTTCCGTCACGTATTGTCTTTCATTTGCATTGATCATCCTAAGATGATGCAGCTTTGGAGTAAGGAAAGTTGCTACTTTATACAGCATGTCAATTCCATTTGGGACAAGGTGACTTGGTGACAGCAGTGCGTCTAGGCGTTGCGCACACGCAGATGCGATGACAGGTCTGATGTACCTGATTTATGGCCATTGTATGTCAGAACCTTTTGGCACTTATCACAGCAAGCAAAGGGCAGCTGATTTCCATCCGCGTCGTACACGAGTGAGAACGACTTCCAAATGTCCGATTTCAGGACTCTTGACTTTTTAACGGTAAATGTACCTCTTTTTAAACCAGCACTTACTTTTGAAGCACTGTGAGATTCAGTAAAGGAGCTCTGCTCTTCTGCCATGATCGGAGATCTCAAACACGGAAGAGGAAAAGAATCAAGAAACGAACGAGAGATATTTATCCTCTCCTGGATCAGAATCAGAATCAGAATTCTGATGACCAGCTCATCTAAGGTGTCATTGAGGCATCATGTTAGTGTGGGTCACTGGAGGCTGGGTGTGAACGGCGAGTCATTAGAGTGATCAAAGGATTTCCCGTTAGGGTGATCAATGGCAAATTTAAGATGCCATTCCTCACTCAATCTGGGAAATCTGAGCCCATGTTTACATTAGACCGTATCAGCGGATCATCAGATTAACGTTTTTAAAACGATTAGTGTGCACACAGCAACAGCAATACACGATTTGCGTGCACACAGCAATACCAATACACGGATACGCTCGGCTCCGCAGGCATCCTGCGCTCCAAATCACTCCGCCCTGAACAGCGAGTGCCCTCTGGAGGGTGCGCACTCCGGCCTTGCGCAGCTCACAGAGCACGCGAGTGAAGTGAACAAGCTGTGATTCGGGACTGAGCCGCTGTGTGTGTGATCCCAGCGCATATCACTTACCACTTGCAAGTGGAAGGATGGCAAGCCTAAAGACAATCATAACTACACAATGGGCAGTACTTGCATCAGTATTTGCAGTATTTTCATACTTTTATACTCTTTAATGAAAGGCGATACAAGGCAGAAGTCCGCGCCGTTTTTCAGCAGTCGCGTCACATGACCAACGCCAGCGAATCAGGAAGGTGGATGTCACAGTGACGTTGTCCAATGAGATGCCAGCTAGAGCTCAGCACAGTGTATCCACGTATTCTGAATGTTTACACAGCACCGGAGCTGACACGATCTGGATTGAATACGTGGATGCTGGCGGATTCCCGTTTCCCAGCGTTTCCAGGCGGTTTAATGTAAACGGACAGTGCATCCGCGAAGAAAACGAGACAGATACGGTCTAATGTAAACGTAGCCCGACTCTCTCTGAAAATTTAGGCATCTTAAAATGTTTTTATTAATGCCAAATAAAATATCCAGCACAAATTATATATGATAGACATAAATTAATAATTTATAAATTTTATTTCAAACACGTTTTTAGTTAGCGGGACTGCAGCTTATCACCGCTCCCGCCCGCGCCGCATATGTGCACTCCCGCTCCCGCCCGTGCGCGCATATGTGCACTTCCGGTCCCGCCCGCGCCTGCAATGAGCTTTCAAAATTTGTCCCGCGCCACACTGCTTTGCGGCGGGTCCCGCGAGTCCCGCGGGACTCCCGCGGGAGTGCAGGGCTCTACCCTATGGCTCTTTGGGATTAACAACTGGGTTATCTGCTCACCGGTTTGAGTGTCCTGCGTCACTCGGTACAACCTATCCTTAATAATCATGAAATATGGGAAGGCCATTGTCACACCTGGCTGGAGAGTTTGACCATCAATTACTCTCACTTGGTCAAACACATGATGCGGAGTCTTGCCTCACAACTACTTTAATGGGAAATCCTCAAGGGAATCCCCAAGAGAGGGAGGAGGGGCCAGCTGCTCCTCACTCCTCGTATCGCCCTGACGCAGTGCTGATGTAGACCTCTCTGTGACAGCTTCCCCAGTCAATGCCACACCGGGATCTTCCCGTGACGTACTAATGCAGGATCCACTTCTTACTATGTGTTCCATTAGTTCTTTAAACCCTGGCCAATCAGTCCCCAAAATCAGCGAGTGGGTGAGACGAGGATTAACCGCTGCCTTTATTCTATGCTTTCGGCCCCAGAATAGAATATGGACAGACACTAGAGGATAATTGTGAACATCCCTGTGCGCACACAACACGTTCACTGCTTGTGATGTCCCCAGTGCCTCACCTTGCACCAGGCTTTGGTGAATTGAGGTCTGATTACAACCGGAATCCACCAACATGTGACATGTATCCCCTTGAACACTTACTGGTATGCGATATGTTCCGGCCTGATTGGGGTCAGTCTCTGGTGCATCGGGATCCAGATCACAGCTCCTACCTCCAACACGGAGCCCTGACTCTGGAGATTCTCTAGCTCTCCTCTGCCCCAGCACAATGTCCCAGGCTTTCCCTCTGCACCGGCATTATGGGCGTCACTCACCTGATGAGGAGAGGACACAGACATGGAAAAGGGAGATGGGATGACACCATGGGTGTGATGAGCCAGTTGGGGAGGAGCCGACCCCCACCTCCGCAGTGGGGGAACAGGATGAGGAAGGGAAAAAGATAGAGGGGGAAAAAGGAGAGAGAGAAAAGAAATGAGGTGAGGCACCTCGTCCACCTGCCATCAGAATTGCCATCAGATGGTCCGCCGCCAACTTGATGCCTTGTTCTAGTGACGCCAGGCAATGACACTGGACCCATTCCACTGTTCCTTCCGGAAGTTTAGAGATGAACTGTTCCAGTGCCACCAGATCGATGATCCCATCAGCGTTGCAGTCTTCTGCTCTCAGCCACCGCTGGCAGGCATCCTGGAGTTGTTGGCCAAATGTGAACAGCCGGCCGATCTCCTCCAATGTCAGTGTCTGGAAGTGCTGGTGGTGATGTTCTGGGGAGCGGCAGACACGCTGCAGGATGGCTTTCTTTAGGTCGGCGTACATGAGCCGGCTGTCAGCAGGGAGCTGCTGTGCTGTGAGCTGTGCCTCGCCAGTGAGGAGCGGGAGGAGGCACGTCACACACTACTTGAGTGGCCACCCACACGTTTTGGCCGCTTGCTCAAAGAGAGCGATGAAGGCTTCTGGATCATCATGCTGGCCCATCTTCATGAGGGTGACATAAGGAGGGTCCATTGTAGTGGCGGTTGAAGCCCCTGCTGATACGAGCAGATGCTGGAATGCCTGGCGATCTTCCTGCTGGGCCAGCATCAAGGCTTCAAAGCATTGCTCTTGCTCCTTCTGGAGGGCAGTCAGCACTTGATGCTGGTTCTGCTGGGTGGTAGTGAGGGCATAGAAGAGTTCCTTAAATGGGGAGGACTCCATGTGGTGGTTCCCTTCCATACATCCTAGGTTTTGGCACCACTGTAATAAAGTCCCTGATGTGGATGGAATACAGAAGCATGGCAGGTGGGAGCTGATGTTCTCACACACTTTATTTTCCTTCACTTTGCTGCTTTTCAGCTTCACTCACTCACTGCTCACACAGTCACTTACGCACACACACGCGTTCTGGTTGGGAGAGACCTCTTCTCTGCTCTCCCCCTCCTTTTATGCTCCACCATCACTGCAACAAACACACACATTAATTGACAACAGGTGTTGACCCCGCCCTCCATTCACAAACTGACGCTTGGCCTTGCCCCGCTTCCACAATGACCTACTCATTCTAAACCTGCCAAGCTTCACTGGCAAAGCTCTCGACCCCGTAGGGTTAATAGTTTTTATTAGGTAAAGGAGTAGATCTGGAGGGTCCTCAGACATAGTGTTTTGGTAAACTGGGATGTATGGATGCTGTCGCACCCCCACTCTTACTCGCTCACTTGGGTTTGTTGATGGTGTAGTGGCTGGCTGCTTTATGTGCCAGGGCTCCCTCATGTCTGTGTTACCTTCTGGCTCTCCCCTTTTAGTTATGCGGTCATATTTAGTCCCTGCTTGCACTCAGTGCAAAATGTATATGTGGCAGTTCCTATGTATGGGCGGAGCACAGAAGACGGCAGGCCAGAACTGAGTTCCCAAAACTCTTTTTATTTTCAGCTTTTCAGCTTATTTAAACACTCTCACACACTCAGACACATGCACACACATCAGCCGTCTGGTTCGGGAGAGAGCTCCTCTGTTCTTGCTCTCCCTCCTTAAGTAGGGCACGGTTACTGGGAAGACACACAAACACAGGTTAATTGCTCTCAGGTGTAGTGATTCCGCCACTTACCTTCCTTGACTCCACCCTCCTGTCACAGACCGGCGCTTGACCACGCCCCCGCTGCCACAGACCCCCACCGCCCGACTTAGGCCGGGTGGCCGTCTGGCCTGCAGCCGACTCCCCCCCCCCCCCCCCCCTTGACGGGAGAGGAAGTCCGCCATGACCATCTGTGCCCCCGGCCTGTGGACCACCTTGAAATTAAAGGGTTGGAGTGCCAGATACCAACGGGTGATCCACGCGTTAGCATCCTTCATGTGGTGGAGCCACTGGAGGGGCGCGTGGTCTGAACAGAGGGTGAAAGGGCGCCCCAGCAGGTAGTACCGGAGGGCGAGGACCGCCCACTTGATGGCCAGACACTCTTTCTCTATGGTGCTGTAGTGCATCTCACGCACTGACAGCTTCCTGCTGATGTACAGGACAGGGCGGTCCTCCCCCTCCACCTCCTGGGACAAAACCACCCCCAACCCTCTGTCCGACGCATCGGTCTGCAACACAAAGGGGAGAGAAAAGTCAGGGGAGTGTAAAAGTGGCCCCCCACACAGTGCAGCCTTTACCTCAGAAAAAGCCCGCTGGCATTGCTCCATCCACTGGACTGGATCTGGTGCCCCCTTTCTAGTGAGATCAGTCAGCGGGCTGGTGATGTCCGAATAATTAGGTATAAACATACGATAATAGCCAGCCAGCCCCAGGAACTGTCTCACCCCCTTTTTAGTCTTGGGCCTCGGACAGGCCGCAATTGCTGCGGTCTTGTTAATTTGGGGATGCACCTGCCCGTTGCCCAAGTGGAAGCCCAGATACCATACTTCCACCCACCCAATCGCACACTTCTTTGGGTTGGCTGTGAGACCCGCTCGCCTCAGCGACCTAAGGATGGCCCTTAGGTGTTCAAGGTGCCTCGGCCAGTCATTACTATATATGATGATGTCGTCAAGGTAGGCGGCCGCATAGGTGGCGTGGGGGCGGAGGACCCTGTCCATCAGCCGCTGAAACGTAGCGGAGTAGTGGAGTCAAGGGGATCTGCCAATATCCCTTCGTCAAATCCAGTGTCGAATAAAAGCGAGCCGTGCCGAGTCAATCGAGCAATTCATCAATACGAGGCATTGGGTACACGTCGAATTTAGACACCGCGTTGACTTTTCTATAGTTCACACAGAACCGGACCGACCTGTCGGCCTTGGGTACCAAGACCACCGGGCTGCTCCAGTCACTGTGGGACTCCTCGACGATGCCCATTTCGAGCATGGTCTCAAGTTCTTCCCGAACCACCTTTTTTTTTTGTGTGTTCAGGTAGCCTGTAAGGGCGGCTACACACTACCACCCCCGGGGGCTTCTCTATGTGGTGCTCTATGAGGTTAGTGCGACCAGGCAGGGGCGAGAACACATCCGAAAACTCGGTCTGCAACTGGGCAACCTCCGTGAGTTGGGTTGGGGAGAGGTGGTCTACACAGGGGACCGGAGAGGTACGTGATGCCAATGCCCCTTTTTGAACCTCCAGCCCCAGCTCCGCCTTCTCCGGAACCACCGACACTAACACCACAGGGACCTCCTCATTCCAGAGTTTAAGCAGATTGAGGTGGTAAATCTGTAGCGCCCCACCCCTGTCCGTTCGCCTCACCTCATAGTCGACGTCCCCGACTCGCCATGTGACCTCAAAGGGTCCTTGCCACTTGGCGATCAATTTGGAGCTTGATGTGGGCAACAGTACGAGTACCTTATCTCCCGGTGTGAACTCCCTAAGGTGCGTACCCTTGTTGTACAGGCGGGCTTGCCGTTCTTGGGCCTGCTGCAAATTCTCCTGGGTTAGGTGGGTGAGGGTGTGGAGTTTTGCACGCAGGTCCATAACGTGTTGAATTTCATTTTTGCTTTGTGAAGGTCCCTCCTCCCAATTTTCCCGCAGCACGTCTAGAATGCCACGTGGCTTACACCCATATAATAATTCAAACGGGGAGAACCCCGTGGAGGCTTGGGGGACCTCTCACATTAAAAACAGCAAGGGCTCGAGCCACTTATCCCAATTACGTGCGTCCTCACTTACAAATTTTTTAATTATATTCTTGAGGGTGCAATTGAACCGTTCCACTAAACCGTCCGTTTGTGGGTGATACACGCTGGTGCGGATCGGCTTAATCCCCAATAACCCATACAGTTCGCGCAGTGTCCGTGACATAAACGTGGTGCCTTGATCAGTCAGAATCTCTTTCGGGATTCCAACTCGGGAGATAACGCGGAAGAGCGCCTCCGCAATACTGCATGCTGAGATATTGCGCAGAGGCACTGCTTCCGGGTATCGCGTTGCATAGTCCACCAGAACTAATATAAAGTGGTACCCTCGTGCTGACCGATCTAATGGCCCAACGAGATCCATCCCAACTCTTTCAAACGGGGTCTCGATTAATGGACGAGGGCGCAAAGGCGCTTTTGGAATGGCCACTGGATTCACTAACTGGCATTCGCGGCACGCCATACACCACCGACGGACATCCCCGCGAATCCCCGGCCAATAGAATCGGGCCATTATTCGGGCTAGTGTCTTATCCTGCCCCAGGTGTCCAGCCATGGGATTAAAGTGAGCCGCTGGGAATACCAATTCCCGGCGGCTCTTTGGAATTAAAAGCTGCATGACTCGCTCTTTAGTTTGAGTGTCCTGCGTCACTCGGTATAATCTATCTTTCATAATCGCGAAGTAGGGGAAGGACGAGGTGGCGTTCGGCTGGAGCATTTGACCATCGATTACTCTCACTTGGTCAAACGCATGTCGCAGAGTCTCGTCTTGCGACTGATCTAATGGGAAATCTGTGAGGGATTCCCCGAGAGAGAAAGGAGGGGCCGGCGGCTCCTCACTCTGATGCGGAGATTACGTAGACGGCTCTGTGACAGCTGCTCCCGCCAAAGCGACACCGGGACCTCCCCCTGTTAAATGGCAGGACCCACTCTCTACTAAGCATGTCATTAAACCCCGAAATCCTGGCCAATCAGTCTCCAAAATTAAGGAGTGGGTAAGGCGAGGATTAACCGCTGCCTTCACTATTAATTTTTCCCCCCGGAAAGAAATGTGGACTGACACCAAAGGGTAGGTGTGAACGTCCCCGTGCACACACAACACCTTCACCCCCTGTGCACCCCCCAATGCCTCGTGTTGCACCAGGCTTTGGTGAATTGAGGTCTGATTACAACCAGAATCCACCAACGCCTGATATACCGGTATGCGATATGCTCCGGCCCGATCGAGGGTGGCTTCTGGCGCGTCGGGGATCTGAACCACCGCGCCCACCTCCATTACCGTGCACTGCTGTTGGAGGTGGCCTGGTTCCCCGCAGCGCCAGCAAACCGGCCCGGGCTTCCTCTCTGCACCGGTGTTCTGGGGCTCACTCACCTGGGGGGGGGAGACAGACACAGAAGGGTGAAACAGGAGGGCACCGCGGGTGCGGCGAGCCGGCTGGGGTGGTGCCGGCCCCCACCTCGGCGGTGGGGGAATGGGGCGAGGACGGGACACAGAAGGAGGTGGAGAGAGAGAGAGAGAGAGAAGAGGAGAGAAGAGAAGAGAAGAGACTGTCTGCTGTCCTGCCGCCGGAACACCCGCCAAATGGTCCTCCGCCAGCTCGATGGCCAGATCCAGTGACGCCGGGCGGTGGCACTGGACCCACTCTGTGGTTCCTGTGGGCAAGCGCGCGATGAACTGCTCCAGCACCACCTGATCGACGATCTCCTTGGCGTCGCGGTTGTTGGCCCTCAGCCACCGCCAGCAGGCATCCCACAGTTGCTGGCCAAACGCGAACGGGCGGCCGACTTCCTCCAAGCGCAGAGCGCGGAAGCGCTGGCACTGCTGTTCGGCAGTGTGCCCCACATGCTGGAGGATGGCCCGGCGAAGGTCCGCGTAGGCCAGCCGGCGGTCGGCGGGGAGCTGTAGCACAGCCAGCTGCGCTTCCTCCATTAGCAGGGGGAGGAGGCGCGCCGCGCGCTGATCCATCGGCCACCCCGAGGTCTCCGCGACTTGCTCAAAGAGCATGATGAAAGCCTCGGGGTCATCCTGCGGGCCCATCTTTGTCAGGGTGAGGGGGGATGGGCCCGCGGTGGAAGCATCGATTGTCCCCGCCGATGCGAGGAGGTGCCGGAACGCCTGTCGGTCCTCTTGCTGGGCCAACACCAGGGCGTCGAAGCGCTGCTCCTGCTCCTTACGGAGCATGACGAGCGCCTGGTGCTGGCTTTGCTGGGCCGTGGCGAGGGCGTGGACCAGGTCGGCGAACGGGGAAGACTCCATGGGGTGGTTCGGTGCTCTGTGCTCCAGATTCCCGGGTTTCGGCACCACTGTGGCAGTTCCTATGTATGGGCGGAGCACTGAAGATGGCAGGCCAGAACTGAGTTCCCAAAACTCTTTTTATTTTCAGCTTTTCAGCTTATTTAAACACTCTCACACACTCAGACACATGCACACACATCAGCCGTCTGGTTCGGGAGAGAGCTTCTGTGCTCTCGCTCTCCCTCCTTAAGTAGGGCACGGTCACTGGGAAGACACACAAACACAGGTTAATTGCTCTCAGGTGTAGTGATTCTGCCACTTACCTTCCCTGACTCCGCCCTCCTGTCACAGACCGGCACTTGACCATGCCCCCGCTGCCACAGTATACTGTTCTTACATTGGGCATACCTAACAACCTGTGTCCCACCCATCTCTTCCCTCTCCTCTCTGTTGAGTTACATGTCGATCCTGACACACCAGTGGTGCTGAACTCTTCTGCTCTCCAGGACTGCCTGATCCGTCCTGATGCCCTATGTCTGTCTGGAGTCTCATCACATTGGCCCTGTGGTATGGACATATGGACAGTCGAAAGTCAGACTTGGAAGAAGGCTCTGGACACTTACAGTCATATGGCTGAGGACTACAGATGACTTGCTAACTTTAGGACTGCAGTTGTCATGAACAGTTTTCCACTCAAGTTTCCATCAATGAACAGTTTATAACTTACTATTTTACAACAACATAGACCTCATGTTAAAACTATAATGATTTTCCTGGTTACACAGTTATTCTGTGACTGTATAGGACACAGTTATAGAAGCAAGTTATTTATAATCATGCTATCTGTTATCACCCAAATGAGGATGGGTTCCCTTTTGAGTCTGGTTCCTCTCAAGGTTTCTTCCTTGTTTCGTCTGAGGGAGATTTTCCTTGCCATCATTGCTACAGGCTTGTTCATTGGGTATAAATTAGGGATAAATTGGGGATAAAATTAGCTCATGTTTAAAGTCTTTAATTTTCTGTAAAGTTGCTTTGCAACAATGTTGTTAAAAGTGCTATACAAATAAACTTGACTGAATAAAATGGTTATTCCACTCAATTTCGTTGTACATGGCTTATAGCCGACTCAGCGCTACGCGCCTCATTGGCTATCAGCTCATGTATGACTCGATTTCATGGAATAACTATTAAATATATCAGTATCATGTATGGCTAATTAATTTTAAGAGTATTTTTAAAACTTATAACCCAATGTGTTTAATTTTGTCTTTTGAATCCAAAGTAAATGAAGTAAACGTGAAGTGAACGTAAGTAAAATAGTGAAAAGTTTAGCATAGTATATTGTGATATAGAGGTGCACTGATACCATTTCTTCCAGATTGAGTATAAGTACAGTGTCTTGCAAAAGTATTCAACCCCCTTGGTATTTGTTCCGCTTTGTCGCATTACAAGGTGGAATTAAAGTGGATTTTTTTTTTGGGGGGGGGGGGGGGTGTTAACATCATTTGATTTACACAACATGCCTACAACTTTCAAGGTGAAAATTGTTGTTTTATTGTGTCACAAACAATAATTAAGATGAAAAAACAGAAATCTGGATCGTGCATCCCCCCCCCCAAGTCAATATTTTGTAGAGCCACCTTTTGCTACAATTACAGCTGCAAGTCTCTTGGGGTATGTCTCTAGTAGCTTAGCATATCTAGCCACTGGGATTTTTGCCAATTCCTCAGGGCAAAACTGTTCCAACTCCTTCAAGTTAGATGGGTTGCATTGGTGTACAGCAATCTTCAAGTTATGCCACAGATTCTCAATTGGATAGAGGTCGGGGCTTTAATTAGGCCATTCCAAGACATTTAAATGCTTCCCTTTAAACCACTCTGGTGTAGCTTTAGCAGTAGGTTTAGGGTCATTGTTCTGCTGGAACGTGAACCTTTGTCCCAGTCTCAAACCTCTGACTGACTCAAACAGGCTTTCCTCCAGAATTGCCCTGTATTTAGTAACATCCATCATTCCTTCAATCCTGACCAGCTTTCCTGTCCCTGCAGATGAAAAACATCCCCACACCATGATGCTGCCACCATTATGCTTCACTGTAGTGTTCTCAGGGTGATGTGATCTGCCACACATGGCAATTCCTATGATTGCCGAAAAGATCCATTTTAGTCTCATCTGACCAGAGAATCTTCTTCCATTTGTTTGGGGAGTCTGCCACATGCTGTTGGGCAAACTCCAAATGTGTTTTCTTAAGTAATGGCTTTTTTTCTGGCCACTCTTCCATAAAGCCCTGCTCTGTGGTGTGTATGGCTTAAAGTGGTCCTATGGACAGATACTCCCATCTCTGCTGTGGATCTTTGCAGCTCCTTCAATGTTATCTTTGGTTTTTTTGTTGCATCTCTGATTAATGCCCCCCTTGCCTGATCTGTGAGTTTTGATGGGCAGCTTTCTCTTGTCAGGTTTGTAGTGGTGAAATATTCTTTCCATTTTGCATAATTAATTTGATGGTGCTCCCTGGGATATTCAAAGTTTGGATATTTTTTATGACCCAACCCTGATCCACACACGGTGGTGTAGTGGTTAGCGCTGTCGCCTCACAGCAAGAAGGTCCTGGGTTCGAGCCCCGGGGCCGGCGAGGGCCTTTCTGTGCGGAGTTTGCATGTTCTCCCCGTGTCCGCTTCCTCCGGGTGCTCCGGTTTCCCCCACAGTCCAAAGACATGCAGGTTAGGTTAACTGGTGACTCTAAATTGACCGTAGGTGTGAATGCGAGTGTGAATGGTTGTCTGTGTCTATGTGTCAGCCCTGTGATGACCTGGCGACTTGTCCAGGGTGTACCCTGCCTTTCGCCCATAGTCAGCTGGGATAGGCTCCAGCTTGCCTGCGACCCTGTAGAAGGATAAAGCGGCTAGAGATAATGAGATGAGACCCTGATCCACAACTTTGTCTCTGACATGTTTGGAGTGCTCCTTGGTTTTAATGTTACTTGCTTAGTAGTGTTGCAGAGTCAGAGTCCTTCCAGAACAGGTTGATTTATACAGACATCATGTGACAGATCATGTGGCACTTTGATTGCACACAGGTGGATCTTAATCAACTAATTATGTGACTTATGAAGTTAATTTGTTGGACCAGCTCTTATTTAAGGGTTTCATATGAAAGGGGGTGAATACCTATGCACACTCCAGATTTCTGTTTTTTTCATCTTAAATATTATCCTCCGCCCAAACAAAGTTTGGCAGGGGATATAGAAATGGGTTCTGGCTGGCCGGCCAGCTGTCTGTCTGGTCACGTTTTTGTTTCTGGGCCATATCTTTAAAACTACTGAAGATATCTTCATGAAACTTTGTATACATCAAGAAAAATGTGCACTGATGCCTTTTGTTATTTTGGATTTTTGAAAAAAAAAAGTTTTTTTTTTCAAATTTTTACATAAAAAATAGATTTTGACTTAGTTTCTAAGAGCAATGTTTGTTTCTGGAGCATATATCCAAAACTATTCATGATACAGATTTGAAACTTGGTATACATGTTAACAAGGTTATGTACAGGTAGATGTGCCTTTTCATATTAAGAAATTTGAGAAATTTTAATTTTTCATGTTTCTATGGAAATAATTTCAGTTACTTATTCTCTCAGGTTAGTCTTAGGGGTAGGTTTTGTTTCCAGAGCAGAACTTGACAACTATACGTGATATGGTCTTGAACATTGTTGTTGATTAAGTAAGGTATATGTGCCTTCTGAAACTAAGAAATGTGAGAAATTTTAATTTTTAGCTCACCTGGACCAAAGGTCCGGTGGGCTTATGCCATAGGCTGCTGAGGTCAGTGTAAAGAGGTAGGCTTGGTTTCCTGCAGCAGAACTTGAAAAATGTGACAAATAATATCTTGAAACTTGGTATTTAGTTGGTATATAGGGCGGGGGATATAGATGACTCTGTCTTCTTGTTGTTTGTGTCACAATCTCTCTCTTCTCTCTCTCTTAGTTCCTCTTGTACAGTTAACCTGCACATTGGGCAGCAAGTCATCACCAATCATTCCGGTTTTGATTATAGTCACCTGCATCTTCCCAGGTGATATTAAGTTGCTTCAGATCTTCTTTGAAGGGGACGCACCATGTCTTCTTGGGTCTTCCTCTCTTCCTTTGTCCCTTTGGTGGTACCCATTGTATAGCTGTTGTAGGTGCAATTGGTAATTGAGTGATCAATCTCATTAAATCTGAGTGTCTCATTAATTATTGTCATTAAATCAATCTCATATTATCATTAAATCACTCATGGAATCAGTCTCATTGGATCAGTCTCATTAATTAATACCATTAATTTTGGTGCTTAATAATAAATTACCAAACAGCTAAATTATAGTATATTCCAAATTATTATGATCAATTACCGTATTACATAACTCATATGCACCTTGGAATTCTTTTGAGATTTGGGCGACTTCAAAAGTATTGGAACAACAAATAAACACACACAGTTTCAATAATTAATGAATTTATTATAACAAAGATAAAAATGGATAATAGCAGTTGGAATCATTATATACAAATATAATATGGTATGTGTGTGTGTTTGTGTGTGTGTGTGTGTGAGAGGCCTTATGACCACGTGTTTCTAAGTACAGCAAGAGAGTTAGCTTTGGTTGCTAATTAAAATGTGTTGGCCACGTGTGGAGACACAGATTAGCCTTGTGTCACTAGCTAATACAAAGGAATGCTAGCTAAGGTGTGTTTGTGTATGTCCACGTGGCCTGACAAAGAGTTAGCCTGCATGTGGCCTGAACAAAAAGTTAGCATGGATTGCTAGCTAAGGTGTGTTTGTGTGTGGCCTGTGGCCTAGGCAAAAGGTTAGCCTAGCTTGCTAATGAGACAAAGGAATTTGCCGTGTGTTTAGCTAAGGTGTGTTGTGAGGCCTGTGGCCATGTGTTTCTAAGTAACAAAAGACTAGCCAGTAGCTAACCCACTAGCTCATAACACTACTAAATCCACTGAAATCTTGATGAGGTCAAAATGTGTAATAAGGAAATTGAGGATGTTAGTAAGGAATAAAGAGAAGCATGCACAGCCTATCTATTAAACAATTGAGAGATCAACACAAATAGAACAATCAATTCAACATCCTAAGTGTCTACAGTGTACACAATTAAACCGTTCCTGTGTTTAATTCACACTGCTTCATAAAACTAATTCCTAAGACTAGTTTTTCTGCCCAAAATGCCAAGTCTTACTTCAGTATCTTGCCCTTTTGTAGAAAGCAGAGAATTCTTGGAGAGGCTGAGTTTCACAGGAGCCCGTGGAGACTTCTGTAGGAAACAGAATTCTTGGTCCGATGCTTTGTAGCTCGTGGGAAGAAAATCTCTTTTTAAAATAATGTGCACAGCGCTTTATTAGAAGGAGCCGGTCGCTTCTAACATTAATTAACTGCTTGGGCTGCGGTCCGTACGTACGTATAATGAATAACTGAAAACCGGTTGTAACTCAAGCTGAGTTTAAAAATCGTGTGATCCTAGAATCAACCGTGGCCAAAGGTGAAAGAAAAGCGCAAAACTCTGATTCTTGAGGAAAAGAAAAGAAAAGAAAAGAAAAGACGTCTTTATCTGGTTTTCTGGTGCAGGGTATCTCTTTGTGTCCAGACGGCTTGAAGTCCAGACGAGAGAGAGAGAGAGAGATGGAAGCATTGTTCCATTACTTATGCCTTCCTGGAGGATGTGATGTTGGTGATCCCACCCAGGCATGACGTAGGTCAATGCGGAAGTTGGCTGATGGGAAATGTAGTTTCTTAAAGGGACTGTACCTACACTGTCTTGGGTATTCATCTTCTGGCAGTCAGAAAACATGACCTGCAAGTCTCACTGTTCTTTCCACCACAGTCTCTTGCAGGCTATGCAAATTTGCTCTTTTCAGGACTTCAGAGTTTGTGATTCTGTCCCTGTAGGTGAGCTTGAGTATTTTGTGCAGACACCGTTGGTGGAATACGTTCAAATTCTCAGTGATCTTGGCAGTCATTTTCCAAGTTTCTCCTGCATAGACTACCATTGGCAGGACAATGCTCTGGTACAGCAGGATCTTCATATGATTACCAATCGAAGTACTGGTCCAGATCTTGTTCATTCTTCTAAACACTGTTGCTGCACACCCGAGTCTGGAGTTGGCATCTATCTCAGTATCCCCCTCTTGTGTCACAATTGTGTCACAATAAAACAACAATTTTCACCTTTAAAGTGGTAGGCATGTTGTGTAAATCAAATGGTGTCAACCCCCCAAAAATCAATTTTAATTCCAGCTTGTAATGCAACAAAACAGGACAAACACGAAGGGGGATGAATACTTTTGCAAGACACTGTCCAAGTTTTTTGTCACATTGATTTGTACCTTCCCATTAATGGTTCTTATTAATTGGTGTCCCTTCTTCCTTTTCATCTTCATCTGAAGATCGGTCATATTTTAACCCAAAGGTTATATTCCTGAAATATAATGGTTGCCATGTCATCTGACAATGTCACTAACACTACTGTAGTATCAGTTTTAAACTAGGAAGTAGAATTTTAAGTGGTGGCTACAAACATTTATTGACATGTACGGCAGCTGCCTTTATCCAGAGTGATTTACATTTAACTCATATACAACTGAGCAGTTGAGGGTTAAGGGCCTTGCCGTCAGGGCCCAGAATCGGCAGCTTAGCAGTGGGCACTCTTGAAACGCTTCTTGACAAATCAAATTAGTGGACCAGAACTAATTGTTGTATAAGTTACCATAAATTGCACCTTGAAACATTGTAAAAGAAACTTGTGTCTTAGTGCTATCTCTTGCTTGCAGATTCTCTGCACACCTTTGTGCTATTTATTAAATATATTGCTTAAATGCCTCAAAATATTTTATCAGGTTATTTGTATTGTAGTAAAATGTTGTAGTACCTCCTCTTGATTTTTCACAGAGCACAGTTTACAGCCTGTTTTAATCTGATTGCAATCATTAAGCATGAAATAAGTCCAGATTGCTGTCATTTCATGTCATCTTTTCATCTGAACAACAACATACATTAAGCTTACATTGAATAGAATCACATGGTTTCGGAGACTTCATCTCATCTCATCTCATCTCATCTCATTATCTCTAGCTGTTTTATCCTGTTCTACAGGGTTGCAGGCAAGCTGGAGCCTATCCCAGCTGACTATGGGTGAAAGGCAGGGTACACCCTGGACAAGTCGCCAGGTCATCACAGGGCTGACACATAGACAACCATTCACACTCACATTCACACCTACGGTCAATTTTGAGTCACCAGTTAACCTAACCTGCATGTCTTTGGACTGTGGGGGAAACCGGAGCAACCAGAGGAAACCCACGCGGACACAGGGAGAACATGCAAACTCCGCACAGAAAGGCCCTCGCTGGCCACGGGGCTCGAACCCAGACCTTCTTGCTGTGAGGCGACAGCGCTAACCACTACACCACCATGCCGCCCTCGGAGAATTCATATTGGAGTAAATGAACATGGTATCAGACTGATGGCCAATAACAGTATCAGTATTGATGCATTTCTATTATGTAGCATTACTGCTCATGGCTGCAGGATCCTGGGTCTAAATTGCCAAGTGTACTCAATTATGACAAAGTATTTTACAGCATTTATATCCTCAATTTCTATGAGGCCTGGTGGTGGCATTATACATATGTAGGTAGTTGTATAATTTTCATATTTTCCACTTTTCTAATCAATATTTTCTGTTGTTCATAAATCACTACACTGACAAAACAATTAATTTATACTGTCTAATTTTCAAATAACATGCCACTCAGTGGTGGATGAAATCATTGCCTTGACTCAGTTGGAGCCATTTATCAGTGTTTCTACAGACAATGTTATAACTGAGATGAAAACCTGTCTCCAGCGATGGGCTCACGACTCATAATTACAGCTTCCTCACACCTCAAAGATGAAAAAGCATTATTATCAAATTAGCTTGGGGGTGTGGGGTAGGGTGTGTGTGTGTCACTCATCTCAATGTATTGTTTTTGGTCTGTATCAGAGCTGCAATCACAGTCCTGGTGTTAGCAGCCAGTGAAATTTCAGTCACATTGAATAATGGCAGCATTTATTGGGGTTTGATTGCATGAGGCACGAAAAGGCCAGGGTCTGTAAAAAGGAACTCAGCTTGTGGATTGCTTCACTGAGTCCGATTTCCACAAGAATGTAGAAACATTATTTTAGAAGCTGTCACTCAAATACAAAGCCATAAAAATGCACAGTATTTAGCTTACATCTTAAATATACTTATGCATCATATATTATGTTCAAAATAAAAGTACAGTATATCTGCTGACCTTGTTGAAAGTGTCTAATTCTAATCCCACATGTGTACTTTTGCAACAATTCAGAATCCCAAGAAGGATGGATTGTTATGCAGGCAGGCAGGTACAGTAGATTGGATGGGTGGATGGATGGATCGATGGATGGTTAACTGAATAGACAGACACATAGATCATCAATAGATAGATTATCTATCTCAATTATTAGAAGTGAGTGCTTTCTTCAGAAAGATATACAGTAGAGCAATATGCTGGGTTTGGTAAACATTTGCCAAAAGTACTATTCAGAATGTCACCATTCTGAAATTAGTACTTTTCACAGGGTTGTCTAACTTCTAAATAGAGATGTTGGTAAGATGTCTGTAATGCCTCAATTCATACATTAATATGCCAGAATCTACTCAACTAATAGTGCATAAAGTAATCCTAATCCTTAAAGGTAGATTGCCTTTCAGATTTTTCACGTGTAGGTCATAAAAAAAGAATTTTCCCTAACACCCAATTATTTTTGTTTAGTGGACTGAAAGCTACTCAATTCGAATCACAGACTTCCAATTTTATTATTTTTTTCCCCTAATAGAACAATTAATGAATTTAGGTCCACATGGCCCTAAATTCTCCGCTATTTTTGCATGCTTCAACATGACCCAATTCAAGATATGTCATACATCACGTGGTGGGCTTTCCCCATCCACGCAAGGCATTGTGGGGTACAAATTTGAAACAGGAGAGAAAAATGGAGGATGTTTGTGCATGAATGTAACATGGAAGACCGATTACAGTCATGGAAAGCAAGAAGAAAAGATGTTATGTTGTGAAGGAAACACAGGACCAAACTAATAAATATCAACGGTCAGCGTTCATTTAGCGACAACATGATGTAACTGTGTCAGTGCATGGTCAAAAGTAAACGTGCACATGCACACATGGACTTCCTCTGTCTGCTTGACTGCGTGAAGCAGGCGATTTCATGCACATTATTTGCTAGGGAATCACCTCAAATTAAATAACTTCCTAGCCACAAAATGGCCTGATAATTTGTGAGATATTACAGAAATAAACATATATCACAATGACCAAATTTCAAAGGGAACTAAATTTCACCGATTTTATGAAATTGAAAGGCAGTTTCGCTTTAAGAATATCACCCATTGTGAATTGTGCAATTAAAGAAAAACGCACCACTAAGATTGTGTGTGCCTAGTGTGGCAAGGAAAATGAAAGAGTGAGACAAGAGAAAATATGTGGTATTTTGATCTTCCTGCAACAAGTCACCCAAAGAGGCAGACAGGTTTAGAAGAGCTCGTTTTTTATGAACTCGTAAGCAAGCCTTTGGAAAAAGCAATTTCACGCTTGAGTATACAACTCTGGAATTCTGCATTGTCCCTCTGATTAATTCTCTCTTCACCCAGCCCACAAACAAAAGCTTGACAGGTAGGGAAATTAATTACCTGCACTATTATGCAAATAAGTCAGTGAGCCCCACACAGACAGACGAAGAAATCTTAGATAACTCAAAATAGCTGTGCTCAGAATATGAGGCAGCAGAAACTGTACATAGCAAGAAATCCTCCCAACTCGTGGGTGTAAAATGACCTAACAGGCTCTTGCAGGCCTAATTGATAGCATTTCATTAAATGTGTTTCAGCTAGCCAGAGTTCTACATCTTTTAAAGTACCCCTGAAGGTATAATTTTAAACCATTAAAAAATAATCTATGATGAATAATAAATTGTTTAATATGTTTTTTAATGCCCAAGAAACCTCTAAAAATGTCCAAGGAAATCTTGACACATTCACTCTCATAAAGAATGCAAAGAACTATGACTATGAATGAGGTAGAAACTCCCCATGTCCATCTGCCTTCCCAAGCAAGAGGCAATATTGAAAAATACTACTACTACTACTACTACTACTACTACTACTAATAATAATAATAATAATAATAAAGTGTATGAATACCTTTCCTGTGAGTTGTCAAAGTAATATCCCTACACCAACATTAGGAAACATATATTATGTGGTAAATTAAGATGTTGAATTGTTTTCACTGACATTGCTTTGTGTGCAAATGCACTGTACAGTATATAAGTGCATGAGGTAGCACACTGTAATCTAAAAAGCTAACTTCTTGTAAACCAGTTGGCACTTGTTACAGGATAGACTCAACTCAGATTTCAGTATCCTCAAAAAAATAAAATGCTAAAGGTTTCCTCTAGGTTCTGCAGTTTTCTCCCAGAAACATGCTCTGAGGTTAGAATGAAACGTGCCTGCCAGCCTGCTTGTCTGTCTGTCTGGGGAGCTGAAGATTGGAAAAAGACCAGACGACATTTTTCTTATCTTCATCTGTCCAGTTTTGGTGTACCTGTGCCCACTGCAGCCTCAGATTCCAGTTTTCAGCTGGTATACCCCATTCACCTTAAAGTTCAATGTGTTCTGAGATACTTTTCTGCTCACCAAGGTTGTAATAGTGGTGATTTGCGTTCCCATAGCCTTCCTGCCAGCTGGCCATTCCCACCTGATCTCTCTCATCAAAAAAAGTGTTTCCGTCAACAGAATTGACACTTGCTGGATTTTTTTAATAGACCTCTCTCTCTCTCTCTCTCTCTCTCTATGTGTGTGTGTGTGTAAATCCCAGGAGATCAGTTTCTGAAGCAATCAGAAAAGGCCTGTCTGTCACCAATGACCATGCCATGTTCTAGTCACTGAGATCACATTTTCCCTCCATTTTAATGTCCGGTGTGAACTGAAGCTCAAGTATGTGCATGACTTTATGCACTGTGATGACTGGATAATTGCACGCATGAGCAGGTGTACAGGTCTACCTAATAAAGTGGTTGAAAATTTGAAAATTGTGGAAAAAGATGGTTAAAATTTAAATGAAGTGTTTAAAAATGTACAGCCCTGCCTGTTTTTTTTTCTTTACCATGAGAATAAAAAAAAAAAAAAGCTTTCTCATGTATCTGAAATTTAATGACTCTACAATTTTATTCTGCCAATTTTATGAACCAAAAATATCATACTTTTTTCATTACCTGTCATGGTTCAGATTTGCTATATTTATCACTTTTGCTAATATTTAACTTATGGTAAAAATGACCACCATATACTGTACATGCTGAGTGATACACTTTATCCAGTGTTAAGAAGGAAGCACTTATTTTCTGTTATCTATGACAAAACCTCTTGTATGGCATCTGGTTTATATGACAAAACATGATATTGACCTTAACTCCAGCCGATATAATCAGACTATGCTATCCAAGAAGAAGAAGAAGAAGCCTTTATTTGTCACATTCACACTCAAGCACAGAGTGAAATTCATCCTCTGCATTTAACCCATCTAAAGTAGTGAACACATGCATGCGCACACACACACACACACACACACACACACACACACACACACACACACACACACACACACACAAGTGAGCAATGAGCACACATACATACTCAGAGCAGTGGGCAGCCATGCTACAGCGCCCTGGGAGCAGTTGGGGGTTAGGTGCCTTGCTCAAGGGCACTTCAGCCCAAGGCTGCCCCACGTTACCCCATGTTAACCTAACCACATGTCTTTGAACTGTGGGGGAAACCAGAGCAACTGGAGGAAACTCACACAGACATGGGGAGAATATGCAAACTCCACACAGAAAGGCCCCCGTCAGCCGCTGAGCTTGAACCCAGAACCTTCTTGCTGTGAGGAGACAGTGCTAACCCCTACACCATTGTGCCACCTAGAATAAAAAATAATTTAAAAGTTTGGGATTTAATTGCACTGTATGACTTTAACAAGACAATCATGGTCACAGAAATTGTAGTGTTATTATATTAGTCACATTTTTTGCATCTTCACTGGAGTTCACAGCCACATTACTACAGTGATGTGTATAACAAACTCTAGTGTTAACATGACTGGATTTAGTTGCCTGTACTTCGGATCCACTCTGAATGTTATGTTTTGAATTATATTCCTAACATAGATTAAGCCTAGTTTCTAGTTAATCAGTACTTTAAATATTTATTATTGAGCCTTCTATATCCAAAACATGGATAAGTCAAGACATAAAATGCACTTTAATTAAAATGTTTCTGTCTCAAACCAAAATAAGAGCTAACCTATAGCTGGTGGCAAGCATACAGTACATGAACTTTAGAGGAAGATGGATTTAATTTCAATAATAGCATCAATTCAAAATGCACTCAGCTCTTATGTAAATCATATCAATAACAATTTAAAAATATTTGCTTTCTTAAACCTATGAACTATCAAGAGCTAGTTGTACAAAGCTTCCCTTTTGTAGAAAGCACATTTATTTTCACTAATAGCAACTTTGGGAATGCACTTAATCTTTATAAATATAATAAAAGCACCCTATGCCTGAATTCCACTTTACCCTCTTGGTCAGTGTATATTCGTGTACAGTTGTTTAATGTCTGATTTTTATAACAGATTCATCCCACTGATGGGTGATGAATCTGCTTGTTGTGTGGGAGGAAAAGCTATACTCCTATGGGTTTTTTTTTCTTTCAGCTTAAGGCAGGATGTAGGGAATATATATATATATATATATATATATATATATATATATATATATATATATATATATATACATTATTTATTTATTTTTCCAGAAACCTAAACCAATAGTGTATTCCCTCTAACTGTATCTAAGGTCTCTATGAACCCTTCAAGAATGGTTTCATGCCTGCAGATATTCTACTGGATATATGGATGTGGATTTACATCAGACTGCATTGTAATTTAGAGTGGTGTAGATGTGAGGAATAAAATACCGGTTGCAATGTACTCTGCACTGGGCACACACTAAATAATACATTTAATAAGAGGTACATAATACAGAAAGAAAAGCAATCATACTGAGATTAATTGAAAGTAAAATACAATATCTAAACAAATTAAGTACACTCAAACTACGGAATGCCATTCAAAGGTGATATTTAATATGTATGTACTACTAATTTAATATTAATATTAATGTACTATTAATATTAAATTAATAATATCATCCCAGTGTGGCAGCGGGGGCATGGTCAAGCGTCGGTCTGTGACTGGAGGGCAGAGTCAGGGAAGGTAAGTGGCAGAATCACTACACCTGACGTCAATTAACGTGTTTGTGTGTCTTCCCCATTGACCGCGCCCTATATAAGGAGGGAGAGAGAGGAGGAAGGGAGCTATCTCCCATACCAGATGATTAATGTGTGTGTGTGCGTATGTGTCTGGGTGACTGGGAGTTTGTGTTAGACTGAAAAGTAACACAAGAAAGAGTTTTGACAACTCAGTTCTGGCCTGCCGTACTTCTGTGCTCCACCCACCTGCTCAAACTCTTACAGTGGTGCCGAAACCCAGGACGGAGCACAGAGGAGAACAGCCCCATAGAGTCCTCCCCCTTCGCAGACCTGGTCCATGCCCTCGCCACGGCCCAACAGAGCCAGCACCAGGTGTTGATTGCCCTCCTAAAGGAGCTAGAGCAAAGGTTCGAGACCCTGGTGCTGGCACAACAGGAAGATCGTCAGGCGTTCTGGCACCTCCTTGCATCAGCAGGGTCCACCACCTCCACTGCCGCGGGCCCTCCCCACCTCACCCTAACGAAGATGGGCCTGCACGATGACCCTGAGGCCTTCCTCGCACTATTCAAACAAGCAGCAGAGGCCTCGGGCTGGCCGGTGGAACAGCGCTCGGCGTGCCTCCTCCCCCTGCTAACAGGCGAGGCGCAGCTGGCCGTGCTACAGCTCCCCGCCGACAGCCGGCTGGTTTATGCTGACTTGCGCCGGGCCGTCTTCCAGCATGTGGGGCGCACCCCCGAACAATATCGACAGCGCTTCCGCGCTCTGCACCAAGAGGAGGTCGGCCGCCCGTTCGCGTTTGGCCAGCAACTCCGGGACGCCTGCCGGCGGTGGCTGAGGGCTGACAACCATGACTCTGAGGGAGTCGTTGATCTGGTGGCACTGGAGCAGTTCATCGCACAACTTCTCAAAGGGACCGCGGAGTGGGTCCAGTGCCATCACCTGGCGTCTCTGGATCAGGCCATCGAGTTGGCGGAGGATCATTTGGCAGCTGTTCCCATGGCAGGATCACAGATCCCCTCTTCGCTTCTCTCCTCTCTCTCTTTCCCCCCCTTCTGTGTCTCGTCCTCGCCCCGTTCCCCCACCGCGGAGACGGGGGCTGGCTCCCTCACAGCTGGCCCACCGCACCGGCAGTGCCCTCCCATTTCCCACTTCCGTGTCTGTCTCTCCCCCCCTCAGGTGAGTGAGCCCCAGAGCGCCGGTGGAGAGAGAGAGCCCGGGCCGGTTTGCTGGCACTGCGGGGAGCCGGGGCACCTCCGGCATCAGTGCTCAGCAAAGGAGGTGGGTGTGGTGGTCCGGATCCCCGACGTGCCAGGAACCACCCTCGGGCCGGAGCGTATCGCATACCGGTGAGTGTCCAAGGGGATACGTATCAGGCTTTGGTGGACTCTGGCTGTAATCAGACCTCAATCCACCAAAGCCTGGTGCAAGACGAGGCATTGGGGGGAGCACAATTGGTGAAGGTGTTGTGTGTGCACGGGGATGTTCACAAATACAGTACCCTTTAGTGTCGGTCCACATTCTATTTCGAGGGGAGAAATTTAGTGTAAAGGCGGCGGTTAATCCTCGCCTTACCCACTCAATAATTTTGGGGACTGATTGGCCGGGATTTGGGGAGTTAATGACTCATTTAGTGAAGAGTGGGTCCTGCCGTAGTTCAGTAGGGGGAGGTCCCGGTGTGACATTGGCGGGAGCAGCTGTCACAGAGCCATCTACGTCATCTCCGCGTCAGAGTGAGGAGCAGCAGGCTCCTCCTCCCTCTCTCGAGGAATCCCTAATGGATTTCCTGTTAGAGCAGTCACGAGACGAGACTCTGCGGCATGCGTTTGACCAAGTGAGAGTAATCAATGGTCAAACACTCCAGCCAAACGCCACACCGTCCTTCCCCTATTTCTCCATTATGAAAGATAGATTATACCGAGTGACACAGGACACTCAGACTAAAGAACAGATCACACAACTTTTGATCCCAAAGAGCCACCGGGAATTGGTATTTCAGGCGGCTCACTTTAATCCCATGGCTGGACACTTGGGGCAGGATAAGACACTAGCCCGAAAAATGGCCTGGTTCTATTGGCCAGGTATTCGCGGCGATGTCCGTAGGTGGTGTACGGCATGCCACGAATGCCAGTTAGTAAATCCAACGGCCATTCCAAAAGCGCCTAATGGATCTCGTCGGGCCATTAGATTGGTCAACATGAGGGTATCGCTGTATTTTAGTCCTGGTGGACTATGCAACGATTCCGATTCCCGAGTTGGAATCCCCAAGGAGATTCTGACTGATCAAGGCACTTCATTTATGTCACGCACACTGAGCGAACTATATGGGTTATTGGGAATTAAGCTGATCCGCACCAGTGTTTATCACCCACAAATGGATGGTTTAGTTGAAAGGTTCAACCGCACACTCAAGAATATAGTTTAAAAATTCGTAAGCGAGGATGCATGCAATTGGGATAAATGGCTCGAACCCCTGTTATTCGCAGTGTGAGAGGTCCCCCAAGCCTCCACGGGGTTCTCCCCATTCGAATTATTATATGGGCATAAGCCGTGCGGCATCCTAGATGTACTGCGGGAAAATTGGGAGGAGGGACCTTCACCGAGCAAAAATGAAATCCAATATGTTACTGACCTGCGTGCAAAACTCCACACACTCACACACCTAACCCAGGAGAATTTGTGGCAGGCCCAAGAATGGCAAATCCGCATGTACGACGGGTACGCGCCTTAGGGAGTTCGCACCAGGAGATAAAGTACTCGTACCATTGCCCACATCGAGCTCCAAATTGATCGCCAAGTGGCAAGGACCCTTGGAGGTCACACGGCGAGTCAGGGACGTTGACTATAAGGTGAGGCAAATAGACAGGGGTGGGGCGCTACAGATTTACCACCTCAACCTACTCAAACTCTGGAATGAGGAGGTCCTCGTGGCATTGGTGTCAGTGGTTCAGGAGAAGGCGGAGCTGGGGCTGGAGGTTCAAAAGGAAACATTGACATAGCATACCTCTCAGGTCCCCTGTGGAGACCACCTCTCCCCGACCCAACTCATGGAGGTTGCCCAGTTGCAGACCGAATTTTCGGACGTGTTCTCGCCCCTGCCTGGCCGCACCCGCCTCATAGAACACCACATTGAGACGCCCCCAGGGGTGGTAGTGCTCAGCTGCCCTTACAGGCTACCCGAACACAAAAAAAAAGGTGGTTCGGGAAGAACTCGAGGCCATGCTCGAAATGGGCATTGTCAAGGAGTCCCACAGTGACTGGAGCAGCCTGATGGTCTTGGTTCCCAAGGCCGATGGGTCGGTCCAGTTCTGTGTGGACTATAGAAAAGTCAATGTGGTGTCTAAATTCAGTGCGTACCCAATGCCACGTATTGATGAGTTGCTGGATCGACTAGGCACGGCTCGCTTTTATTCGACACTGGATTTGACAAAGGGATATTGGCAGATCCCCTTGACTCCACTATCCTGAGAAAAAAATGGCCTTTTCCACACCGTTTGGCTTACACCAATTCATCACACTTCCTTTTGGGCTGTTTGGAGTGCCCGCTACGTTTCAGTGGCTTATGGACAGGGTCCTCCGCCCCCACGCCACCTATGCTGCCACATACTTGGATGATATTATAATCTATAGTAATGACTGGCCGCGGCATCTACAACACCTGAGGGCTGTCCTTGGGTCGCTGAGGTGAGCGGGTCTCATGGCCAACCCGAAGAAGTGTGCAATTGGGCGGGTGGAAGTACGGTATCTGGGCTTCCACTTGGGCAATGGGCAGGTGCGTCCCCAAATTAACAAGACGGCAGTGATTGCAGCCTGCCCAAGGCCCAAGACCAAAAAGGGGGTGAGACAGTTCCTGGGGCTGGCTGGCTATTATCATAGGTTTATACCTAATTATTCGGAGGCCACCAGCCCGCTGACTAATCTCACTAAAAAGGGGGCACCAGATCCGGTCCAGTGGACGGAGCAATGCCAGCGAGCTTTCTCTGAGGTGAAGGCTGCACTGTGTGGGGGGCCACTGTTACACTCCCCTGACTTTTCTCTCCCCTTTATGTTGCAGATGGACGCGTCGGACAGAGGGCTGGGGGCTGTTTTGTCCCAGGAGGTGGAGGGGGAGGATCGCCCAGTGCTGTACATCAGCAGGAAGCTGTCAGTGCGTGAGGGATGCTACAGCACAATAAAGAAGGAGTGCCTCGCCATCAAGTGGGTGGTCCTCGCCCTCTGCTACTACCTGCTGGGATGCCCTTTCACCCTCTGTTCGGACCACATGCCCCTCCAGTGGCTCCACCACATGAAGGATGCCAACGTGCGGCTCACCTGTTGGTATTTGGCACTCCAGCCCTTTAACTTCAAGGTGATCCACAGGCCGGGGGCGCAGATGGTCATGGCGGACTTCCTCTCCCATCAAGGGGGGGGGGGGGAGTCAGCTGCAGGCCAGACGGCTGCCCGGCCTGAGTCGGGCGGTGGGGGTATGTGGCAGCGGGGGCGTGGTCAAGTGTCTGTCTGTGACCGGAGGGCGGAGTCAGGGAAGGTAAGTGGCAGAATCACTGCACCTGACATCAGTTAACGTGTTTGTGTGTCTTCCCCAGTGACCGCACCCTATATAAGGAGGGAGAGAGAGGAAGAAGGGAACCAGATGACTAATGTGTGTGTGCATTTGTCTGGGTGACTGGGAGTTTGTGTTAGACTGAAAAATAGCACAATAGAGAGTTTTGACAACTCAGTTCTGGCCTGCCATACTTCTGTGCTCCACCCACCTGCTCAAACTCTTACACCCAGTAAAAAGGCTACAGAAAAGATTTTGTGTTTGTTTTGCATGGAAGAAATTGGAAGTGACAGGATATTCTCTTTATTTTGGATAAAAATATAAACTACACTTAAAGTGAGCATTAACTCTATGAGAGGAGTCCTTGGTCAGCTTATCCTTCAAACCATCTGAATGTTTACAGCAGAGTATATAGAATTAGCTGTTTTGCACTGTTTGATTTCAACATTATTTTAATATTATTACATTTACATTTACTTTTATGGTATTCAGCAGACACCTTTATCCAGAACAGCGTACAGAATTGCTTTGACGTCTTTATCAATAAATACTGTACTTCCTCATGCTGGTTCACTAGGTCAAGGACTGAGAGTAAAATCCCTGTTGGGGAAGTACCATTAGTATTGTAGTCAAGACCACCTAAACTGAGATCAAGTCATGACCAAGACCAAAGTGTATTGAGATCAAGACTTTGAGTGGTTGAGATCAAGTCAAGACCAAAACCAGTGCAGGGCAAGACCGAGTTAAGACCAGGACCAGACCAGTGTATGTGAATGGGACGGGGAGTGGTGACAGCTGTTAACAGGAAGAAAAATTTCAAATTAGCAATGGATCACATTATTGGTTGCATTTAAAGCAGAAAATTTTTACATCCAATCACAGTCTTACCTAATCAAATCTTACCTAAAACACTTTTAATAAGGAAAAAGAGTGGTTAGCATTCATACTTTGCTACTTACCTATCAAACATTTTCAATATCTGAATCTATTGTTGTCTGAACTGACATTCCTCACTCACACATACTTTTCCTGTTATTTTTATTTGACTTACTAAATAATTTATAGTTCTTGAATAATTAGGAGAGAAAATTGAAGATAGCATCAGAATATGTGTTGTTTTGTCTTGATATTTTTTGGTTTTCTTTCTAACCATTACGTGCCCTATAAGATTACAGTGGTGCTTGAAAGTTTGTGAACCCTTTAGAATTTTCTATATTTCTGCATAAATAGGACCTAAAACATCATCAGATTTTCACACAAGTCCTAAAAGTAGATAAAGAGAACCTAGTTAAACAAATGAGACAAAAATATAATACTTGGTCATTTATTTATTGAGGAAAATGATCCAATATTACATATCTGTGAGTGGCAAAAGTATGTGAACCTCTAGGATTAGCAGTTAATTTGAAGGTGAAATTTGAGTCAGGTGTTTTCAATCAATGGGATGACAATCAGGTGTGAGTGGGCACCCTGTTTTATTTAAAGAACAGGAATCTATCAAAGTCTGATCTTCACAACACATGTTTGTGGAAGTGTATCATGGCATGAACAAAGGAGATTTCCGAGGACCTCAGGAAAAGCGTTGTTGATGCTCATCAGGCTGGAAAAGGTTACATAACCATTTCTAAAGAGTTTAGACTCCACCAATCCACAGTCAGACAGATTGTGTACAAATGGAGGAAATTCAAGACCATTGTTACCCTCCCCAGGAGTGGTAGACCAACAAAGGTCACTCCAAGAGCATGGCATGTAATAGTTGGTGAGGTCACAAAGGACCCCAGGATAACTTCTAAGCAACTGAAGGCCTCTCTCACACTGGCAAATGTTAATGTTCATGAGTCCACCATCAGGAGAACACTGAACAACAATGGTGTGCATGACAGGGTTGCAAGGAGAAAGCTACTGCTCTCCATAAAGAACATTGCAGCTCGTCTGCAGTTTGCTAAAGATCATGTGGACAAGCCAGAAGCCTATTGGAAAAAAAGTTTTGTGGACAGATGAGACCAAAATAGAACTTTTTGGTTTAAATGAGGAGTGTTATATTTGAAGAAAGGAAAACACTGCATTCCAGCATAAGAACCATATCCCATCTGTGAAACATGTTGGTGGCAGTATCATGGTTTGGCCCTGTTTTGCTGCATCTGGGCCAGGATGGCTTGCCATCATTGATGGAACAATGAATTCTGAATTATACCAGTGAATTCTAAAGGAAAATGTCAGGACATCTGTCCATGAACTGAATCTCAAGAGAAGGTGGGTCATGCAGCAAGACAATGACCCGAAGCACACAAGTCGTTCTACCAAAGAATGTTTAAAGAAGAATAAAGTTAATGTTTTGGAATGGCCAAGTCAAAGTCCTGACCTTAATCCAATCGAAATGTTGTGGAAGGACCTGAAGCGAGCAGTTCATGTGAGGAAACCCACCAACATCCCAGAGTTGAAGCTGTTCTGTATGGAGGATTGGGCTAAAATTCCTCCAAGCCAGTGTGCAGGACTGGTCAACAGTTACTGGAAACATTTAGTTGCAGTTATTGCTGCACAAGGGGGTCACACCAGATACTGAAAGCAAAGGTTCACATACTTTTGCCACTCACAGATATGTAATATTGGATCATTTTCCTCAATAAATAAATGACCAAGAATAATATTTTTGTCTCATTTGTTTAACAGGGTTCTCTTTATCTACTTTTAGGACTTGTGTAAAAATCTGATTATGTTTTAGGTCATATTTATGCAGAAATATAGAAAATTCTAAAGGGTTCACAAACTTTCAAGCACCACTGTATGTCATGGTGTCAACATGGCATTGCTTTTGGTACAAGGATGTCTGAGAGCCCTCTGCTAATAATTTCCTTTGGCTTTTGTACTTTTAACAGTAAATACATCCACAGGCAGCATATTCCTGGTTCACTGATGATGGAACAGGTTTCTACATTGCTCTTTATTGTGACTCAGTGGAAAAAAAACAAAATTCTACTGTAGCTTCAAGAGACCAAAACTACTACAGGGTGAAAGGGTATAAGACAGTAAGTTCTAATATGATATAAAGTGTTAGCAGTACTTTTGAAAGTTGCATTGTATGCAAATTGACATTTTAATGAATACCAAAAGTTTCCATTTCTTACAAAAAAAGACCTGAAATACTGATTCATCTGACCACAATACACATTTCCACTGTGTGATGGTCCATCCCAGATGCCTCCGAGCTCAGAGAAGTCAACAACACTTCTGAACACAGTTAATATAAGGCTTCCTTTTTGAACAGTTAATGTAGCTGGTGCTGAAAAGTGTGCCAATTTCCTTGTTGCATTTAATATTTTTGTATATTATTTTTATACAATATTTTTGTTTTAAGATATTTTTATATTCTTATTCTTTCTATATTTCTTATATAATTGGGTAAAAAGGTGAATTGTAATTTTGAGCTGTAATAATGACGTAATGACGTGCACAGGTAGTCATGTGACTAAAGCAATGAGTAGCTGGGAAATCATGCGTTCAGTCTTTTGGACCTGCGATGCTCATGGAGCAAGATGTGTGTAACAGTTTGTCCGTAAAGCCTTAGCAGCTTCTGATTTTCCTGTCAGAAGGCGCACACGGTATGAAAATTGTATTTCTTGTGCATTCTATGTTTATTTCATGTGTTTAAGTTTCCTTAAGATTTTATGTTAAAGTTTCGTGAAGGCCACATGGACACTCACGGACTGTAAAAGATATTGGCCTAAGATATTCATTGGTTGGGAAGATGTAACAATGTTAAGAATGTAATATTTATTTCATTTCACTTTTTCACGGTGTTTGGTGTTTGGAAACATTAAAGATTCTTGAAGATAATAAAAACATCACTCTCATCAAGCATCAGTCGATGCGTGGCTTAATTCTGACCAGAAGAAAAGCGTTAGGGGCAGCTAAAGTGAAAAACGTGTCCTCCGAGGGGAACATGACCGATGGAGGAAGATTTCGCATGGTGACCGCGAGACCATCGATGGAAGGAGGACAGCGTCGCCACCCGCGAGAGGGAACAACGGCCATCGGGAGAGAGAACGAGCTGCGCCAGCTTTCCTGTGAAGATCCGAGGGCCAGCGTCTCCGGAGCTTTGGCTTGGCGTTGTAGGCCTGCGCGAGGACCCGCCTACTCGCTCTGGAATCTGCTCAGCAAGGCAGCGCGAGCTGCAAACCAGCGCGGGAAAAGGGCACAGTGCAAGAAGAAGACTGTGCACAGGCACAATTCAGCTGACGAATAAGCCTACTATTGCAACGGATAACAGGTCAGACTGTATTATTTTCCAATTTGATTTTCATTCATTTAACTGGACAGAATTGAACTGAATATTTCTTGCTCATTTGTTGGTGAAAGAAAAAAAGGAAAAAAAGAAAAGAAGAAAATGTTGCATTTTGACAATTTGTAAATTGAACAGAATTATGTAACTACTTTATATTTGTTTATTTGTCTTTTCATGACAGTTCTATAGTTATGGTTCTACAGTTTGCATTATATTTAAAGATTTAATATTTGCATTGTGCTGTGTGCTAAAAATGTTGCGCAAAATGGCAGAGGGCAAACCAGATACAAGTGTCCTAGAAGGAGTAATTGAAGCTCTGGTAAAAGAGAAGACAGAGTTAGAGGCACAATTAGACACTCAACTTGAAGAGTCAGAAAGACAGGAAATTGAAGCACGCATAGCTGAAATTAATGCAGATCTTCAAATTCATAAAATAGGGCTCGAGCCAGCACCTCAGACAGTATTGAGGCAATCTGAAAGAGAGAAGCATCCTACTGAAAAGGGAATTCAATACATAAAAGAGGAAAGTTCCAAAAAGGAAAAGAAGTTCATGTATGCTTATGTAAACTTTAAGGCTGAGGTTCAGTTCATTAGGACCAAATTAAAGCAAGAATGCACTAAAAAGGAACTAGGTGACATGATTCAATCCTTAGGTGTATATGAGCCAATATTAAAGCAAGAATATGAGAGCTTGCGCACCATGACCACACCATCTCTAGACATTAGAAGAAGAATGGATAGCTGCTCTTCACTGACAACAGAAGTAGTCACACTTCTAAAAACACGCTATGCAGAAGCAGATAAAGAGTTTGACCCCAAGACAGTGAAAGAATCACTCTCAAAATTGCTCGAAAGAGATGACGCCAGGTCAATATATGGTTTGACAAGAGCTGCAGGGGGCAGTCTGCAAAGTAACCATGTGTCACAAAAGAAGGCATAGGTGGCAGCGCGATTGGCTTCGAAGCATGCTGAAATTACCAGGGAAAAAGAAATATCTGCACAAAGGAAAGAGGTGTTAGCCCAACAAGAGAGGTTAAAAATGATGGAAGATCAGAGGGATATTGAGGCTATGGAGGCTGAATACAATGTATATGCTGAAGAGGAATACAAGTTATATGCTGAAAAAGGAGAAAGAGAAATGATCACATTGTCTCCACGTCAGCTTCCAATACAGCATGACAGCATTCCACCCATTCAGGCGCCCCAAAATCTCTCAGGCCTGCCAAGCGCTGAAAGCAAAGTAGCACCAACTTCCAATGAAACCTTGCTGGTTGAAGCCTTAAAACAGTCCCTGGTAATGACTAGATTACCAGCACCAGAGCCATTCACGTTTACAGGAGACCCACTCAAATTTACAGAGTGGTGCACTAGTTTCAAGGCGCTAATTGAAACAAGTTGCACAAATTCAGCGCACAGGCTCTTTTATTTGAAAAAATACATTAGTGGAGAAGCACTTTGTGTATTGGAAGGCACATTCTATAGGAGTGATGAAGAAGCTTACACCCAGGCATGGGAAGCCCTGAATAAACGTTACGGCCATCCCTTCATTATTCAAAGAGCATTCCGGGGCAAGCTGAGCAGCTGGCCTAAAACTGGACCCAAGGAGTCTCTGAAGTTGAGAGAATTTAGTGATTTCTTCATCTCTTGCAGGAACGCAATGCCACATGTAGCTGGTCTGATGGTGTTAGATGATTGTGAAGAAAACCAGAAATTGCTACAAAAGCTGCCTGACTGGTTAACTACCCGCTGGAACCGGCTTGTGACTAAAGCATTGGATGAAGGAAAACCATATCCTAACTTCGAGGAGTTTTCAAGCTTTGTGGCAGAAGAAGTGTGCATCGCGTGCAACCCAGTCTCATCCCTTCATGCACTGAAACACATGGATGAGAAAGCTGCTAAAGAGCAGAAGTGTCCTAAGGCCAACACATTGGTGATGACAGCAAAGATGCCAAAGGAAAGCTCAAACTCAACAGAGGGTTTTACTGCCAGCCTGCCTGTCACTCAACCAAAAAAGCCCTTAGAATGTGTTTGCTGTAAAGAAAATCATTTTATCTACAAGTGTGAGAAATTCGCAGCAATGCCTCTTGAAGACAAGAAAAAATTTGTGATAAGCAACAACATGTGCTTTGGGTGTCTCAGAGTCGGCCATGTTGCCAAAAAATGCTGAAAGAGAGCCACTTGTAACATCTGCAAGCAGAATCACCCATCTCCACTCCACGAGGATCTTCCTCAAGGTGGAAAGCCAGAAGTGCCACTGCAAAATGAAAGTACTTCCACAAACTTGTGCAATGTGAGAATGGACAGCGGTGACCGTACTTCCATGATTGTCCCAGTTTGGCTTTCCAGTGCGGCAAAGAATAGCCCAGAACTCTTAGTCTATGCATTATTGGACACACAAAGCAGCAGTACCTTCATAGACCAAGATGTCTGCAAAAAAATTCAAGCTCACACAGAACCTGTGAAATCGAAACTGTCAACAACGACTGACAAGAGTTCTATAGTGAATTGCCACAGAGCTGTTGGACTGAGGGTGAGAGGGTATAGCTCACAAGAGAGCATTGAGCTACCACCAACGTATACACAGGAATACATTCCGTTGGAGGAAAATAGTATTCCAACAAGTGAAACAGCACTTTTCATAGCGTGGCTGAAGAGATGCCAAGTTTGCTGAACTGTCCAGTCGGACTCCTGATTGGCTATGACTGTGCAAGGGCTCTGAAACCACAGGAAGTGGTATCTGGGGAAGAACATGAACCCTATGCGGTCAAGACAGCATTAGGCTGGAGTATAGTTGGAGCCACTGTGCCTTGCTCTAGCACAAGCAATGAGACCAGATTCTGCCACCATGTGTCTGTGAAAGAACTTCCGCCCATCACACCCGCCTCTGTGATTAAGGCACTGGAGACTGATTTTCTCGACACGAACCCAAAAGAAAAAACAATATCACAGGAAGACATTCAGTTTCTACACATGTTGAATGACAAAGTCAGGCACAATGAAGTAGGACATCTGGAGATGCCACTACCATTTAGGGCACATCTGCAGTTGCCAAACAATAGGCAGCTTGCTACAGTGCACCTGAAACATTTAAAAAGAAAAATGGAGAAGAATCCTAAATACAAAGAGGATTACATCAAGTTCATGGACGGTGTGTTTAAAGATGGGGATGCAGAAGAGGCAAGTGCGGACCCCAAAGAAGACAACACATGGTACATTCCGCACCACGGGGTGTATCACCCTAGGAAGCCTGAAAAAATTAGGGTCGTATTTGACTGCTCTGCCAAATTTGAAGGCACTTCCCTGAATGACCATCTGCTCACAGGCCCAGACATAACGAACACTCTGACTGGAGTCCTGTGCAGATTTTGCCAAAACAAGATCGCAATCAATTGCGATGTGGAAAAAATGTTTCATCGCTTCCACATCAGCCCAGAGGATCGTGATTACATGCGATTTCTTAGGTGGGACAATGGAAATACAGAAAGTGAGCCTAAGGAATACCACATGCATGTCCACATATTCGGCACTGCATCATTGCCGGGATGTGCTAACTATGGCATGAAACACCTTGCCACTGAATATGAGGAGCACTTCCCACTGGCAGTGACCTTCCTTAGCAAGAATTTTTATGTGGATGATGGGCTGGTCAGCGTCAATTCTGTTGGAAAGGCCAACCAGCTTGTCAGTGAAGCACGACAGGTCTGCAGCAAGGGACAGTTGCGTTTACATAAATTCATCTCCAACAACAGAGAAGTTTTGGATGCAATACCAGAGAGTGAACGTACCAGTGCTGTCCAAGATGTAGACCTGAATTACAGTGAGCTTCCGACGCAGAGTGTACTTGGCATAAGATGGAACATTGAGCGAGATGCATTTGCATTCAATGTCATCCTCACAGGAAAGGCAGCCACACGGAGGGGAATCCTATCAATAGTCGCCAGTGTTTACGACCCACTGGGATTTCTAGCTCCCTACCTCTTGAACGGTAAAAGAGTGCTGCAAGAGATGTGCAGACAGGGCGTGGGATGGGATGAACCCATTCCCCCTGAACTGAAGCCAAAATGGGAAGCATGGCTCCAGGACTTAGAAGGTCTTCGAAAAATTTAAATTCCAAGATGCTTCATCCCTGAAACCCTCGGCGCAGTCAGAAAAATTGAGCTGCATCATTTCTCTGATGCCAGCACTAATGGATATGGCCAATGCTCATACATTAGGGTTGTTGCAGATGAGAAAGTGCACTGTGCATTAGTCATGGGTAAGGCCAGAGTGGCACCAATAAGAGTTACCAGCACTCCCCGCCTTGAGCTCACAGCAGCAACAGTCTCTGCTGCTGTTAGTAACACCCTCCAAGAAGAGCTGGAGCTGGAAATAGATCAAGAGTTTTTCTGGACTGATTCACAGGTAATGCTCGGGTACATAAAGAATGAAGCCAGGCGCTTCCATGTATTTGTAGCCAACCGCATTCAGAAAATAAGAGACACAACTGATCCTAGTCAATGGTTCTATGTTGAGATGGGTCAGAATCCAGCAGACCATGCGTCACGGGGTCTCAAGGTGGCAGAGCTGCTAGACTCAAGTTGGCTGAGAGGACCAGATTTCTTGTGGCAACAAGAAATTGTCACAGACCAAGGAACACCAGAACTTCTTGTGGGTGACCCCGAGGTAAAGGTCTTGAGAACTGATCCAGTTGAACAAGACAGCTTCCTGAAAAGGCTCTCAAGATTCTCGGATTGGAACACAGCCCTCAATGTCATTGTGCAAATCCAAAGACTGGCACATAAAGAAAGAACTGGTCCCATCAGTGTTGAAGAACGAAGAGAAGCTGGTCTTGTGCTAGTCAGAGCAGCACAGAGAGAGGCCTTTGAAGAAGAACTCAAATGGTTCAGCCAAGGGTCCAAAAAATTGCCAAAGACTCACAAGATGTATCAACTTGATCCAATATTTGAAGAGGGATTGCTTAGGGTAGGAGGCAGATTAAGAATGTCTTCTGCATCCCTAGCATTGAAGCATCCAGTGATCTTACCTAAAGAGGGCATTGTCACCCAGCTCATTCTTGACCACTGTCACAAGAAGACGCAGCACCAAGGCCGAGGTCAGACTTTGAATGAGCTCAGGGCCAATGGTTATTGGATATTAGGTGCTAGCAAGTTAGTGGCCAAGCATATTAAGAACTGTGTCACGTGCAGAAAGGTATGCGGTCCGACAGAGCAACAACGTATGGCGGACCTACCCAGTGACCGAGTCGATCCCTCGCCTCCGTTCTCAAACACTGGGATTGATTGCTTCGGCCCTTTTTACACCAAACAGGGTCGTAAAGAATTCAAGAGATATGGTCTATTGTTTACATGTTTGAGCTCCAAGCCATCCACATAGAAATGTTGGAGGATCTCTCAACAGACGCATTCTTGAATGCTTTGAGGTGCTTCATAGCTTTTAGAGGAGCAGTAAGACAGATCCGCTCTGACCAGGGGACAAATTTCCTTGGAGCTAAGAACGAATTGGAGAAGGGTCTGAAGGATCTAGACAAAGAGAAGATTATAACTTACCTTGCTAGAAAGCAGTGTGATTTCCTCATGAACGTTCCCAAGGCAACCCACATGGGTGGGATTTGGGAACACCAAATTCGGACTGTCAGGAGCGTCATGAGCACTGTTTTGGCACAAGCCAAGGGAAGACTTGATGACACCTCGTTGAGGACATTTTTCTATGAGGCTATGTCAATCGTAAACAGTCGCCCGCTCACCACGAATACCATCAGTGATCCGAAGAGTCTTGAACCTCTAACTCCGAATCAGTTGCTCACCATGAAGACTGTTGTGCCACTCCTGCCACCAGGCAGTTTTGAGAGAGAAGACTTGTATGCCAGGAAAAGGTGGCGGAGAGTGCAATACTTAACAGAGCAATTCTGGAGTAGGTGGCGAAAAGAATACCTGTCTAACCTAAGCCTCAGACAACTATGGCATGTGCCCAGAAGAAACGTGAAAGTGGGAGACATTGTCATTGTCAAGGAGGATAATATTCCCAGAAATGAATGGAGACTTGCCAGAGTTGTGGAAGCAAGACAGGAGGATGATGGTCTGGTGCGCAAGGTTAAAATCCAGATAGGACAAAGTAAATTAGGAAAGCGAGGTGAACATTTAACTCAACCAACCTTTCTTGAAAGATCAGTTCAAAAACTAGTTGTGCTAGTGGAACAGAATTCATAGACAAGTATCAAACAACACTTAACGCTGGTCTTTAAAGTTTCAGATTTTACACAAGAATAGGTGTGAAAGTTGTTTCTTATTTTGGGAAAATTCCAACATTTATTTCCATGGTTCAAATACAGGTAACAAATCTCTGTAATTTTGGTGGCAGTGTAGCTGGCGCTGAAAAGTGTGCCAATTTCCTTGTTGCATTTAATATTTTTGTATATTATTTTTATACAATATTTTTGTTTTAAGATATTTTTATATTCTTATTCTTTCTATATTTCTTATATAATTGGATAAAAAGGTGAATTGTAATTTTGAGCTGTAATAATGATGTAATGATGTGCACAGGTAGTCATGTGACTAACGCAATGAGTAGCTGGGAAATCATGAGTTCAGTCTTTTGGACCTGCGATGCTCATGGAGCAAGATGTGTGTAACAGTTTGTCCGTAAAGCCTTAGCAGCTCCTGATTTTCCTGTCAGAAGGCGCACACGGTATGAAAATTGTATTTCTTGTGCATTCTATGTTTATTTCATGTGTTTAAGTTTCCTTAAGATTTTATGTTAAAGTTTCATGAAGGCAACATGGACACTCACGGACTGTAAAAGATATTGGCCTAAGATATTCATTGGTTGGGAAGATGTAACAATGTTAAGAATGTAATATTTATTTCATTTCACTTTTTCACGGTGTTTGGAGACATTAAAGATTCTTGAAGATAATAAAAACATCACTCTCATCAAGCATCAGTCGATGCGTGGCTTAATTCTGACCAGAAGAAAAGCGTTAGGGGCAGCTAAAGTTAAGTTTTAACCAACATTTGTGGATGTAACTCTGTATTGTACTGCTTAAAAATGCTTGCCAAAGTAATCCCAAGACCATGTCATCTCAAGACCATATCACCAGCTATACATGAATGGTGGTTCTTGATGCAGTGCCATCTGAGCAATCAGAAATCATGGGTGTTCAGCTTGCATCCTTGCCTTTCACGCATCAAAATTCCTCCAAATTCCTTCAATCGTTTCACAATGTTATGCACATTACAGGGTGAAATATTCAAATCCCTTCATATATTTCTTTTGAAGAACACTGTTTTTGAATATTTCAGGAATTTTCTCAAGCATCTGTTGACATACTGGACATCCTCAGCCAATCTTTGCTCCTCAAAGACTAGGCATTTCCTGTATACAGATTTTTGACATTGTTTCAAATCATAATTATTTAATTTGTTTACTTCATTACTAGCTCTAATTTGCCCCCGTCCCAACCTTTTGTGGAATGTGTTGCAGGCCTAAAATGCAGCAATGCATGTATATTAACACATGTAATGAAGTTGAATAGACAAAACATGAAATATTTTGGGCTCATACTGTCTGCAATGAAATGCAAGTCAAAGTAAGTTTAGAAATAACTGTTTTCTTGTTTTATTTGCATTTTTCATACTGTCCCAACTTTTTCTGATTTGGGTTATAAAAGAAGATAATCTATTATTTCATATCTAATGTGATTTATCTCACATTTAATGTAATGTGCAATAAGCATGATCTATAAATTGCAATAACTTGCCCAAGACAGACAGCGGTGGAAAACTTTTGTTGCTGCCCTACATGCCATTGAGGCATAAAAAGACACTGAGAAGAGAAGATAAATTGTACTATTTTATTTGTCAAACAATTTTTCAAAGAATTCAAAGTTTACAGTGGGAATTGTGTAAGCACTTTGATCATCGGTATCATGCACATCAGTCTCATCATGTGAGGTAAAAGCCATTGACAGCATTTAGTCAAGTCAAGTTTGTTTGTATAGCGCTTTTAACAATAGACATTGTCCCAAAGCAGCTTTACAGAATCTGTATGACCCAAGACATGAGCGAATTTTATCCCTAATCTATCCCCAATGAGCAAGCCCATGGCGATGGTGGCAAGGAAAAACTCCCCCAGACGGCACGAGGAAGAAACCTCGAGAGGAACCAGACCCAAAAGGGAACCCATCCTCACCTGGACAACGACAGACAACATGGCTATAACATTAACAGTTTTAACATGAAGTCAGTTTCATTGATGTTATAACTCTTCATTAATGGAAATTTGAGTGCAAAACTGTTCATGACAACCGCAGTCCCAAAGTTAGCAAGCCAACTGTAGTTCTCAGCCACAAAAGCATTACTGAAAGTGTCCAGAGTGTCTTCCAAGTGTGACTTTCAACTGTCCATATGGGGCCGTCCTCCATAGGAGGGATGTGATGAGACGAGACTCCAACCAGACATAGGGCATCAGGATGGATCAAGCAGGTCCGAGGAGCAGAAGAGGTCAGCACCTCGATTCCAGGATTGACATATAACTCAGAGGGGCAGATTTGGGGGAGGGGAAGAGAGAGAAAACACAGGTTGTTAGGTCACTTGAATAAGTAGGTACAGTATACATTTTGCGCTGAGTACAAGCAGGGACTCCAGCAAAACTAACTATGACAGCATAGCTAAAAGGAGAGAGCCAGAAAGTAACACAGGCATGAGGGAGCCCCGGGACATAAAGCAGCCAGCCACTACACTGTCAACAAACTCAAGTGAGCAAGCGAGTGGGGCACTGACAGCATCCATACATCCCAGTTTACCAAAACACTCTATGTCTGAGGACCCTCCAGATCTACACCTTTACCTCATAAACACCATTAACAAAAGGCTTGACTAAACAGATATGTTTTCAGCCTAGACTTAAATGCTGAGACTGTGTCTGATTCCCGAACACTACTTGGAAGGCTATTCCATAACTGTGGGGCTTTGTAAGAAAAGGCTCTGCCCCCTGATGTAGCCCCACTTCTTATCCAAAGTCAGCTGGGATTGGCTCCAGCTTCCCCCATGACCCTGGCGGATAAGCGGCACAGGAAATGGATATAGTGTCTTGCAAAAGTATTCATCCCCCTTGGTGTTTGTCCTGTTTTGTCGCATTACAAGCTGGAACTAAAATGGATTTTGGGGGGTTTAGCACCATTTGGTTTACACAACATACCACTTTTAAGGTGAAAACTGTTGTTTTAGTGTGACACAAACAATAATTAAGATGAAAAAACAGAAATCTGGAAATAGATATTCACCCCCTAAAGTCAATATTTTGTAGAGCCACCTTTTGCTGCAATTACAGCTGCAAATCTCTTGGGGTATGTCTCTATTAGCTTAGCACATGTAGCCACTGGGATTTTTGCCCATTCTTCAAGGTAAAACTGCTCCAACTCCTTCAAGTTGGATGGGTTGTGTTGGTGTACAGCAATCTTCAATTTATGCTACAGATTCTCAGTTGTATTGAGACTAGGACATTGATTAGGCCATTCCAAGACATTTAAATGTTTCCCTTTAAACCGCTCCAGTGTAGCTTTAGGAGTATTTTTAGGGTCATTGTCCTGCTGGAACATGAACCTTCATCCCAGTCTCAAAACTCTGGCCGACTCAAACAGGTTTTCCTCCAGAATTGCTCTGTATTTAGTACCATCCATCTTTCCTTCAGTCCTGACCAGCTTTCCTGTCCCTGCAGATGAAAAACATCTCCACACTATGATACTGTCACCACTCTGCTTTTCTGTAGTGTTCTCAGGGTGATAGGTTTGTGCCACACGTGGCATTTCCCATCATGGCCAAAAAGATCAATTTTAGTCTCATTTGACTAGAGAATCTTCATCCATGTTTTTGGGGAGTCTGCCACATGCTGTTGGGCAAAGTCCAAATGTGTTTTCTTAAGCAATGCATTTTTCAGGCCACTCTTCCATAAAGCCCCACTCTGTGGAGTGCACGGCTTAAAGTGGGACAGATACTCCCATCTCTGCTGTGGATCTTTGCAGCTCCTTCAGTGTTATCTTTGGTGTTGGTTTTTTTTGCGCATCTCTGATTAATGTCCTCCTTGCTTGGTCTGTGAGTTTTGGTGGATGGCCTTCTCTTGTTAGGATTGTAGTGGTGACATTCTTTCCATTTTGCTATAATGGATTTAATGGTGCTCCCTGGGATATTCAAAGTTTGGGATATTTTTTATAACCCAACCCTGATCTATACTTCACAACTTTGTCTCTGACATGTGTGGAGTGCTCCTTAGTTTTCATGTTGCTAGCTTAGTAATGTTGCAGAGTCAGGGTCCTTCCAGAACAAGTTGATTTATACAGACATTGTGTGACAGATCATGTGACACTGATTGCACACAGGTAGATCTTAATCAACTAATTATGTGACTTATGAAGTTAATTGGTTAGACCAGCTCTTATTTAGGGGTTTCATACGAAAAGGGGTGAATGCCTATGCACGCTCCAGATTTTTGTTTTTTCATCTTAATTATTGTTTGTGCCACAATAAAAAAAACCTCACCTTTAAAGTGGTAGACATATTGTGTAAATAAAATGGTGTGAACCCCCCAAACATCCATTTTAATTCTAACTTGTAATGTGACTAAACAGGACAAATACGAAGGGGGGTGAATACTTTTGCAAGAGACTGTATATTCTGAATTAAATGTATTATAGAGACACTGTTACATGGTTGAGTGTATCTGAAGAAAAATAAGGCAGAAACCCTACTTTTTATTTTTTACATTAGATAATTTCCCAGCAAGGAGGATGAAGGCAAGACCACATGTTACATTTTGACACTGTATTTGCTTGGAGATAGTGTTTGTACTTGCAGCAAATGTGAGAATATCATGTCTGTAAAACAGAATCCACAGCAGAACTCCTGCTGAGCAAGGCTCTGAACATTCAGCATGAGGACTTTGTCACAGCTCATACCCCCATCTTAATTAGACATGGAATGAGAGAAAGAAAAGCAGGCTCACACAATCACAGTAATTGGCTGCACTGCAATAATTGATATTGAGATGCTTCATTGTGACTTGACTCATTCGGTTGTGTGACTGTATGTATACCAAGTCTCTTTCATTAAGCTATCACCTAGACAGAGCTATTATATGCGCTATTATAAGAAGGTATTGGATTTTTTTTTTTTTGGGGGGGGGGACGTGAAAGTAATCTCTTCCAAAGAAAATGGCTGATAAGTAAGAAATGAGCTGAAATTGGCTTGGCCTTTTAGTATAAGAAATTATAATGGCAACAGTGTTTGGTGTGTGAGCAGAAAGCTACTCAGGAGACAGTTGAGAAATCACTCTGTAATCTGTACCCCTGCTAATGCCAACCCATATGAATGGAAGGGTTTTTTTTTTCTTCAAATAAGTCAAAGGAATAACATACAATTTCTTCTCATGCAGACATCTGGTGCCATAACTGCAGCTTGTTTTAAAATTGCAGTTGTGAATTTTGCAGCATGAGGCTTTTGTTTTGTTTTCTTTTTACTATTGCATACATTTGGTGCAGACATACTAACACAAGAAATACCGTACAATTGCACATCTTTATAATTGGATTTGTATTGTGTGAATTGCATGATTGACAGTTATACCCCTTACACAAGGAGTTCTCAACCTTTTCTACTTTAAGGCCCACCTATTCATACTTGTAACAAGTCAGGGCCAATAAAAAAAAAATCCCCAATTATTTTGGCTCATCTATTCTATTAGAATCTAATAATCTATTGCAAAGTGTATTAATGGGATGCAACATGACTCCCTGTTCAGATGGGAGCCCAGGAGTTAAATAAATGCAATAAAAACAAACTCTTTGTAATTGTAGGTATTGTATTTAAAACTTATGGATGTGTCAGAAGCCAACATAAAACCATGCATGCAGGGCATTCTCAGTCAAAAGGGATTAATGATCCAAAAGTAGAGTCTGGTCGATTAACACAATAACTTATTGCCATGTTTGTGTTCAGGAAACAAGCAAGTTATTAAAAGCAAGACGTACACTCAAAAGAAGTAGATATAGAAACCACTCAATGGGATAGATTCGTACATGTTAACAAAGAAAGATTTTTCCTATTAGTTGGAAATTTATCCATCTGTTGAGTTCCCTGATATCTCAGACTACCTGGTGCTGCAGATGTTGTTCTACATGGACAAACAGATGAAACCCTGGAAGAGCATGGAGGCATACAACTTTTTATATGTAGCTGGGTTAAAGATCTGGGGATCAGTAAACTACAAAATAAATCTTGTATTATTGATGCCTGGGTAAATAGGAATTTTTGGGTTTTTTGTATGCATCTTTGCGATGATTGCTCAGACACTACAAGTTTTAGTATCAGGTGTAAACAAACCACAGCTGCTAAATTTCCAATCCTCCCTGCTCTTCTCTTCCAGCTAAAATCATTCATAAAGATCCACAGAAATCTCTTTAAAGATCTGGGTATTATGCATATTATATATGTGTTAGTTTAAAATATGGTGACCATGATTAAACAGTAAAGAAAAACACATTTGAGGACTTGAGTGTCTCCTGAACTTCAAAACATCATGAAATAATGGAAAATGGTGAAAAAAGTGATTTGTCAATCCAAATGAAATAAATCAGAGGAATTTACAAATCTTTTACAACATGATCACTGCAAACTCAAGCTTTCTTTGACTCCGCTCCATTTGAGGTTCAAGAGCCACCTTTCTTGTCGTCTTTTGATAAAATTCTTTCTCTTTCACCTTTTTTTATCACTTCACAGGGAACCCAGAAGAAACTTCAGTTTCACGGTTTGTTTGATTCAAACATCCCAAAACAACACAAACATAGGGCATTTTAACGACTAGCAAGGTGTCCCAGTGATAGTAACACTTTGTAAACAGTGAGCTCAGCTGACCATCACTTCATGTCTTGCATACCTAATGAGGCAGATGTCACATTGGATGCAACCCAGCAATTGTACTCTACTAAAAATTAGCTTTAACTTGAAAAATAATTGTGGCCCATTGGATGGTGCTTTGTGGCCCACGAACGGGTTGTGGCCAAGTGGTTGAGAAACACCTGACACAGTCCAGTGTTTAATCTTATCCACTCAGTTCTATATGAATTCTAATTTGCATCGAAACCCCCAAGATGTGTTTTTAAATTGTTGCACAGTCAGTTCTGTGTACCTTGGTGTCCAAAGGTTGGAGACCATTATGTAAAGACACTTATATTTTGCATTTCTAATTTCAATACAATTTTTTGTTACAAATATCATATTTATAAAATCATTAAAATCAGCAAATCAGGCAGAGCAGGGAGACTTGGGACAGGGGAGACTTGGGACAGTTTGTATTCCCATAAATTAATTTCAACCAGTCAGGTTTTAGATTACATCAGAAGATAGATGTTGCCCCCTTAGAGTAAACTACTTCCTTTGAAGCCACAAAACTGGGCACTGCAGCAAGGTATGTGCAATTAAATATTTTTGCCAACCAAAACTTGTATTTTCTACTTCATAGTCACCTTTCTATGGTGTAATGTATGCTGGTGAATTTGGGATTTGTTAGGAATTAAAGTATGTAGCCTAGAGTTAGGGCGGCACGGTGGTGTAGTGGTTAGCGCTGTCGCCTCACAGCAAGAAGGTCCTGGGTTCGAGCCCCGGGGCCGGCAAGGGCCTTTCTGTGTGGAGTTTGCATGTTCTCCCCGTGTCCGCGTGGGTTTCCTCCGGGTGCTCCGGTTTCCCCCACAGTCCAAAGACATGCAGATTAGGTTAACTGGTGACTCTAAATTGACCGTAGGTGTGAATGGTTGTCTGTGTCTATGTGTCAGCCCTGTGATGACCTGGCGACTTGTCCAGGGTGTACCCCGCCTTTCGCCCGTAGTCAGCTGGGATAGGCTCCAGCTTGCCTGCGACCCTGTAGAAGGATAAAGCGGCTAGAGATAATGAGATGAGATGAGATGAGCCTAGAGTTAGCATTTATAGTATTATTTATTAAACTTAAATTCTGCGGAAAAATCAAATCAAATCAAATCAAGTTTATTTGTACAGCGCTTTTAACAATAAACATTGTCGCAAAGCAGCTTTACAGAATTTGAACGACTTAAAACATGAGCTAATTTTATCCCTAATCTATCCCCAATGAGCAAGCCTGTGGCGACGGTGGCAAGGAAAAACTCCCTCAGACGACATGAGGAAGAAACCTCGAGAGGAACCAGACTCAAAAGGGAACCCATCCTCATTTGGGCAACAACAGACAGCCTGACTATAATATTAACAGTTTTAACAGGTATAACCCTCAACTGTCCTCATGGGGCCGTCCTTCACAGGAGTGGGGCGATAAAACTCCGACCAGACACAGGGCACCAGGATGGATCAAGCAGGTCCGAGGGGCAGAAGAGGCCAGCATCTCAATCCCAGGATCAACATGTAACTCAGAGGGACAGATGGGGGGGGGGGAGAGAGAGAGAGAGAGAAAGAAAACACGTTGTTAGGTATGCCCTAAAAATGACAAGTATTAAATCTGTGTGGTAGGCTCGCAGAGACGAGAGTCTTTACATCAGGCATGACGCACAATGGCATGTTAATATGGTAAAAAATATAAAAATGGGGAAAGTTGTGACAGCTCATGTTACAGGTTTTTTCTTGGGGTTTACAAATATAAAATTGTTTAAAAAAAATTTGTTAAAAATGTGTGAGTGTACCTGCATGAGGATTAAGCTTCTTTTATTCATTCCTGAGAATGGAACTGTTTTGTCGAGTCAGGTTTTGGTAAACTGACATTTTTTGATAGCTGTACCAGCACTGTGTGTTCATATAGTTCAGATGTTACAAGATTTGATATTAATAAAAATTAAACATGCAGACATAGGTATTTTATTTTTGTTCCATGTCTCCTCACTCTGTCCCAAGTCTCCAACATAATGTCCCATGTATCCCCATAAAAAATCATGACAGAAAAAGTGAAGCCTGAAGGCCAGTATATGTAACATGTTGAAAAACTAATATTATGGGAAGAGGGTACAGTAAATACTGTCTAATGTGATATGAATGTGACCAGCAAAGAATTTCACACAATCAAACAAACAAAAAGCTGAAAACTTGTCCCAAGTCTCTCTGCTCTCTCCTACCTTGAATGAAAAGTATAAAATTCAAATCTGAGAAATATTTACATGAGTTTCAGAATTTCTTCGTAGTTGGTATGTGAATTTTTGCTTAAGCTGGCATGGACTCCACAGTTTTGTGTAAAACCTCACAAAATGCATCAGAGAGTCCTCAGAAGACATGTTTCAGTTGAGGGAATAAAACCATACAAAAGTGATCTCATGTACAAAAGATGTACATGTCAGTATCACAAAATTGATTAAATCTAAACAGTGACTTAGAAATAGTGCAGAATCTTGAATATTGAAAATTCAAGATTTTGAACAGTTACTTCCTTTGTTTTTCATGATTTCAAAACTTTTTTTTATTTCCAATTTTAAATAAATAAATAATAATCATCCCAGATTTATCACGTGGTCTCAGACTTTGGATGCTACTCTATATGTAGTACACACACACACACACACACACACACACACACACACGCACGCACACAGTGCTTGTTCCACTTTGTTGCATTACAAGCTGGAATTAAAAGGGATTTTTAGGGGTTAGTGCCATTTGATTGACACAACATGCCTATCACTTTTAAGGTGCAAATTGATTTTTAATTGTGACACAAACAATAATGAAGATGGAAAAACAAATCTGGAGTCTGCATAGGTATTCACACCCAAAGTCAATACTTTGTAGAGCCACCTTTTGCTGCAAGTCTCTTGGGGTATGTCTCTAGTAGCTTAGCACATCTAGCCACTGGGAGTTTTGTCCATTCCTCAAGGCAAAACTGCTCCAACTCCTTCAAGTTAGATGGGTTGCGTTAGTGTACAGCAACCTTCAAGTTATGCCATGGATTCTCAATTGGATTGAGGTCTGGGCTTTGACGAGGCCATTTCAAGACATTTAAATGTTTCCCTTTAAACCGCTCCAGTGTAGCTTTAGCAGTATGTTTAGGGTCATTGTCCTGCTGGAATGTGAACCTTCATCCCAGTCTCAAACCACTAGCTGACTCAAACAGGTTTTTCTCCAGAATTGCCCTGTATTTAGTGCCATCCATCTTTCCTTCAATCCTGACCAGCTTTCCTGTCCTTGCAGATGAAAAACATCCTCACAGCAAGATGCTATCACCACCATACTTCACTGCAGGAATGGTGTTCTCAGGGTGATGGGAAGTGTTGGGTTTGCACCACGCATGGCGTTTCCCATGATGGCCAAAAAGTTCAATTTTAGTCTCATCTGACCAGAGGATCTTCTTCCATGTGTTTGGGGATTCTGCTACATGCTGTTGGGCAAACTTCAAATGTGTTTTCTTATTTATTTATTTTTAAGCAATGTTTTTTTTCTTCTGGCCACTCTTCCATAAATCCCCACTCTGTGGAGTGTATGGCTTAAAGTGGTCCTATGGACAGATACTCCCATCTCTGCTGTGGATCTTTGCAGCTCCTTCAGTGTTATCTTTGGTGTCTTTGTTTTATCTCTGACTAATGCCTTCCTTGTCTGGTCTTTGAGCTTTGGTAGGTGACCTTCTCTTGTCAGGTTTGTGGTGGTGCCATATTCTTCCCATTTTGCTATAAAGGATTTAACGGTGCTTCATGGGATATTCAAAGTTTGGGATATATATATATATATATATATATATATATATATATATATATATATATATATATATATATATATATGAAAAAATTAAGAGACCACTGCAAAATTATCAGTTTCACTGGTTTTACTATTTATAGTTATGTGTTTGGAGAACATGAACATTTTTCTTTTATTTCATAAACTACTGGCAACATTTCTCCCAAATTCATAAAAATATTGTCACTTAGAGCATTTAATTGCACAAAATGACAACTGGTCAAAATCACAAAACAGATGAAGTGTTTCCAGACCTTGAATAATGCATAGAAATCAAGATCATATTCAATTTTAAAAACAACACAATACTCATGTCAGAACTTAGGATGAGTTCAGAAATCAATATTTGGGGGAATAACCCTGACGTTTAATCACAGCTTTCATGCATCTTGGCATGCTCTCCCCCAGTCTTTCACGTTGCTCTTGGGTGACTTTATGCCACTCCTGGCACAGAAATTCAATTAGCTCAGCTTTATTTGATGGCTTGTGACCATCCATCTTCCTCTTGATCACATTCCAGAGGTTTTCAAAGGGGTTCAGGTCTGGAGATTGGGCTGGCCATGACAGGGTCTTCATCTTGTGGTCCTCCATCCACACCTTGATTGACCTGGCTGTGTTGCATGGAGCATTGCCCTGCTGGAAAACCCAATCCTCAGAGTTAAGGGACACTGTCAAAGTCAAAGGAAGCAAATTTTCTTCCAGGATAACCTTGTACATGGCTTGAGTCATGTGTCCTTCACAAACAAAAATCTGCCCCATTCCAGCCTTGCCGAAGCACCTCAGATCATCCACCAAATTTCACAATGGATGTGAGACACTGTGGCTTGTAGGCCTCTCCAGGTGTCTGTCTAACCATTAGATGACCAGGTGATGGGAAAAGCTGAAAACTGGACTCATCAGAGAAGATGACATTACTCCAGTCCTCTACAGTTCAATCCTTATGGTTTTTAACAAACCTCAACCTGGCTCTTCTTTGCTTCTCATTGATGAATGGCTTTTTTCTAGGTTTGCATGATTTCAATCCCAGCTGGAGGAGCCTGTTTCAAACCGTCCTTGCCGTGCACTTAAACCCAGGTGCCATTTGCCATTCTTTTTGATGTCATCCTACAGTTAAGTGACATTCAAAGGTGTTCACAATCATCCTGGTCAGTGGAGAGTCTGTAAATTTGTTGTCCCCAGTGTCTGTTGTTTGACCTTGTTCTTATGAACTATAGTATTTGAAATTTTTAGGATGGAAGTAACCTAACACTCACTGTATGCCTCTGCCAGTAAAACCAGAATTGAACCATTCTTTTTCTCACTCAAAGCTTTTCTTTTGAACTCTTTTGGCATGATGAATAGATATTTTTGTATTCTAATTAAATTTAAGGTACTACTAGCACTGTTTTTGTTGTCCAAACGGGTCCTACTGCAAGCTGATAGTGCTGACCACTGCAGTGGTTTTTATACTTTTCCTCGTTAAATAAGATTTAGTTCAGTTGATCACCTAATCGGTACCTTACAGTGGTGCTTGAAGGTTTGTGAACCCTTTAGAATTTTCTAAATTTCTGCATAAATATGACCTAAAACATCATCAGATTTTCACACAAGTCCTAAAAGTAGATAAAGAGAACCCAGTTAAACAAATGAGAACAAAATATTATACTTGGTCATTTATTTATTGAGGAAAATGATTCAATATTACATTTCTGTGATTGGCAAAAGTATGTGAACCTCTAGGATTAGCAGTTAATTTGAAGGTGAAATTAGAGTCAGGTGTTTTCAATCAATTGGATGACAATCAGGTGTGAGTGGGCACCCTGTTTTATTTAAAGAACAGGGATCTATCAAAGTCTGATCTTCACAACACATGTTTGTGGAAGTGTATCATGGCACAAAGAAAGGAGATTTCTGAGGACCTCAGAAAAAGTGTTGTTGATGCTCATCAGGTTGGAAAAGGTTACAAAACCATCTTTAAGGAGTTTGGACTCCACCAACCCACAGTCAGACAGATTGTGTACAAATGGAGGAAATTCAAGGCCAGTGATACCTTCCCCAGGGGTGGTTGACCAACAAAGATCACTCCAAGAGCAAGGCGTGTAATAGTCGGCAAGGTCACAAAGGACCCCAGGGTAACTTCTAAGCAACTGAAGGCCTCTCTCACATTGGCTAATGTTAATGTTCATGTGGCCACCATCAGGAGAACACTGAACAACAATGGTGTGCATGGCAGGGTTGCAAGGAGAAAGCCACTGCTCTCCAAAAAGAACATTGCTGCTCGTCTGCAGTTTGCTAAAGATCATGTAGACAAGCCAGAAGGCTATTGGAAAAATACTTTATGGACGGATGAGACCAAAATAGAACTTTTTGGTTTAAATGAGAAGCATTATGTTTGGAGAAAGGAAAACACTGCATTCCAGCATAAGAACCTTATTCCATCTGTGAAACATGGTGGTGGTAGTATCATGGTTTGGGCCTGTTTTGCTGCATCTGGGCCAGGATGGCTTGCCATCATTGATGGAACAATGAATTCTGAATTATACCAGTGAATTCTAAAGGAAACTGTCAGGACATCTGTCCATGAACTGAATCTCAAGAGAAGGTGGGTCATGCAGCAAGACAATGACCCCAAGCACACAAGGCATTCTACCAAAGAATGGTTAAAGAAGAATAAAGTTAATGTTTTGAAATGGCCAAGTCAAAGTCCTGACCTTAATCCAATCGAAATGTTGTGGAAGGACCTGAAGCAAGCAGTTCATGTGAGGAAACCCACCAATATCAAAGCTGTTCTGTATGGAAGAATGGGCTAAAATTCCTCCAAGTCGGTGTGCAGGACTGACCAACAGTTACCGGAAATGTTTACTTGCAGTTATTGCTGCACAAGGGGTCACACCAGATACTGAAAGCAAAGGTTCACATACTTTTGCCACTCACAGATATGTAATATTGAATCAATTTCCTCAATAAATAAATGACCAAGTATAATATTTTTGTCCCATTTGTTTAACTGGGTTCTCTTTTTCTATTTTTAAGACTTGTGTGAAAATCTGATGTTTTAGGTCATATTTATGCAGAAATCTAGAAAATTCTAAAGTGTTCACAAACTTTCAAGCACCAGTGTAAGTAAAATGAAGTATGTTTGTGTTGGAATTCCAGCACAGACACTGGAATGAAATGGCTGCCATACAGAGAGATGCTGATTTAAGAAAAAAATGAAGTGATCGCTTATTTTTTTCCAGAGCTCTCTCTAGGTGTGTATATATAAGTCTTGGGCATTTACTCTTTTTCTGTGTTGCACTGAAATTCTAGCTTCATTTTCTTCACATATAATATTTTCAACATTATATTTTGTTTCATGAGTATATGGATTATATAACAGTGCAAAGTGACAACGCAAATTAATTTACAAAACTTTCTGCTTTGAAGTTTTAATGTTCTTTTTACATTACATAGCCACTCCCAGTTCATTTTCCATATAGTACTGTAAATAGCCCACTCTTTGCTCTTAAAAGAATTTTTGATTTCAGGTCATGGGCATTTCCTCCCACCTGCTATGAACCTCGTGCTGAATAGTGGACTAAGAGGATTCTGGGAGTCTGATGATCTGCCGTGGGCAGCGTTGACCTTGTTCTGGGCTCCATATGAGAACACTGACTCTCTCCCCCGCTGCGGAGGCTGACAGCCTGCTTGGCTTTCCTATCTTTTACTTCTGTCTCTGAGTCCTCTCTTCTCTCATTGCTTGTCCTTCTTTCCTGCCTTCTTTTCCTCACCCTTTTTATCCCTATTTTCACTCCTCTACTCTCCTCTGTTCTGTTCTCTTCAAATCTCTGCTCCTCCTCTATATGCTCTATCTTGTCCATGTCTTACATCTCCAGATTTTCTCCTTTCCTCTCATTTCCTATTCTACCCAAAACTGTTCTCGTCTCACATGTCCATATTTCTTCATCTCTTTTGTTCTTTTCTCATTTTCATCTCTGATCTCCTCTACTCTTCACTTTTCTCCCTTCATCCTCAATCTTCTCTTCCTCTTATTTCCTATCTTCCCCTGTCCTAAATAAGTCTAAATATGTCTGCTAGCATTGAATAGGGAATGGGAAATACAGATATTGACAAAATTCAGATGTATGTATATATGTGTGTGTGTGTGGGGGGGGGGGGGGGTACACACGCGCACGTGCGTATTTATGGCTGTACATATCTCAGACTTACAATTTTCTACCTCAGGATGTTTTCACCTGAGTGCAGTAACACCTTACTCAGACAGTAGCAAGGGTGTGGATCAGTTATGGGTGGCTTGGAACTTGATAGCAGCACTGTCTGACAGTGTCAATAATAAAAACAAATATTTAATACTATACTTATAAAATATGACCCAATTAATTGATTAATTCATTCTCATCTCATTCATCTCATTATCTCTAGCCGCTTTATCCTGTTCTACAGGGTCACAGGCAAGCTGGAGCCTATCCCAGCTGACTATGGGCGAAAGGCGGGGTACACCCTGGACAAGTCGCCAGGTCATCACAGGGCTTAATTAATTAATTAATTAATTAATTAATTAATTGTATTGTCCCTGTTTAGTCCATGAAAAGACAGATTTTTCATGCAGATTAGAAGTGATAGCGTCTTACAGTAAGTGGAGTCATTACTCAAGGAGCAAATTTTAAACAAACAAAAATGATGAACACTTAATTAAAACAAGCTTTCTTTATACCAGAGTGCATCAAATTATCAAAAACTTTTACATAATTTTATTAATTTGTATTTATTTGCATTTAAATTGTAGTAGATTAAAAAGCATGATAAAATAGCTTAAATCCTGCACACACATTTGACGGTGATTTAGTACATTGTGGCCATATAAAGTTGAACACAGGCCTAATTTTTGGCACATGATGAATAAAAAAAATAACTTTTGATACACCCCTGTGCCAAACTTCATATTTCTGCTGCTGTATTTCTAGTTCAATGTACAAAATAACAGGATGTGCTGGATGAAGTACTATTTTATAAGCTATCAAATAATGAGGGTAGAAGGTATATTGATAAACAATTTTCCAATGATTAGTTCTAATACCCCTCCAAGAACTGCCACCTTATTGTGGTGGAGGAGTTTGTGTGCTTGAATGATCCTAGGAGCTATGTTGTCGGGGGCATTACGCCCCTTTCAGGGTCTCCCAAGGCAGACAGGTCCTAGGTGACAGGCCAGACCAAGAGCAGTTCACCAAAACCCTTATGGAGAATCAATCGAGGACCGTGACGTCGCCCGGTATGGCGCAGCCGGGGCCCCACCCTGGAGCCAGGCCCGGGGTTGGGGCTCGTATGCGAGCGCTTGGTGGCCGGGCCTTTGCCCATGGGGCCCAGCCGGGCTCAGCCCGAAGAGGTGACGTGGGCCCGACCTCCTGTGGGTTCACCACCCACAGAGGTAGCCATAGGGGGCTGGTGCAGTGTGGATTGGGCAGCAGTCGAAGGCAGGGGCCTCGACAACCTGATCCCCGGACACAGCGGCTAGCTGTTGGGACATGGAATGTCATTTCGCTGGGGGGAAAGAGCCTGACCTTGTGCGGGAGGTTGAGAGGTACTGGCTAGAGATAGTCAGGCTCACCTCCATGCACAGCTTGGGCTCTGGAACCCAGCTCCTTGAGAGGGGCTGGACTCTCCACTTCTCTGGAGTTGCCCATGGTGAGTGGCGGTGGGCTGGTGTGGGCTTGCTTATAGCTCCCCAGCTCAGCCGCCATGTGTTGGAGTTTACCCCAGTGAATGAGAGGGTCACCTCTCTGCGCCTTCAGATTGGGGAGAGGGCTCTTGCTGTTGTTTGTGCCTATGGGCCGAATAGCAGTATAGAGTATCCAGCCTTCTTGGAGCTTGGAGCCTTCTTGGGAGAGGTACTAAGAGGTGCTCAGACTGGGTACTCTATTGTGCTACTGGGGGACTTCAATGCTCAAGTGGGCAATGACAGTGACACCTGGAGGGGCGTGGTTGGGAGGAATGGCCTCCCCAATCTGAACCCGAGTGGTGTTTTGTTATTGGACTTCTGTGCTAGTCACAGTTTATCCATAACGAACACCATGTTCGAGCATGGGGGTGTCCATAAGTGCATGTGGCACCAGGACACCTTAGGTCGGAGGTTGATGATAGACTTTGTTGTCATTTCATCTGATCTGTGGCCCTATGTCTTGGACACTCGGGTGAAGAGAGGAGCTGAGCTGTCAACTGATCACCACCTGGTGGTGAGTTGGATCCGCTGGCAGAGGAGGAAGCCGGACAGACCTGGCAGGCCCAAACGTATGGTGAGGGTCTGCTGGGAATGTCTGGCCGAGCACTCTGTCAGGGGGGGTCTTTAACTCCCACCTCCAGGAGAGCTTTTCCCAGCTTCCGAAGGAGGCGGGGGACATTGAGTCTGAGTGGACCATGTTCTCTACCTCCATTGTGGATGCAGCTGTTCAGAGCTGTGGCCGCAAGGTCTCCGGTGCCTGTTGTGGCGGCAATCCCCGAACCCAGTGGTGGACACCAGAAGTAAGGGATGCCGTCAAGCTGAAGGAGTCCTATCGGGCCATGTTGACCTCTGGGACTCCTGAGGCAGCTGACGGGTATTGGCAGGCCAGGCGTGCCACAGCTCAGGCAGTTGCGGAGGCAAAAACTCGGAACTGGGAGGAGTTCGGGGAGGCCATAGAGAAGGACTATCGGTCGGCCTCGAAGAAATTCTGGCAAACCGTCTGGCGCCTCAGGAGGGGGAAGCAGTACTCTGCCAACACTGTTTACAGTGCGGGTGGGGAGCTGTTGACCTCGACTGGGGACATTGTTGGGCGGTGGAAGGAATACTTTGAGGATCTCCTCAATCCCACCATCATGTCTTCCATTGAGGAGACTGAGGCTGATGACTCAGAGGTGAACTCATCCATTACCCAAGCCGAAGTCACTGAGGTGGTTTGCAAGCTCCTCGGTGGCAAGGCACCGGGGGTGGATGAGATCCGCCCGGAATATCTCAAGTCCCTGGATGTTGTGGGGCTGTCTTGGTTGACACGCCTCTGCAACATCGTGTGGCGGTCGGGGACAGTGCCTCTGGAGTGGCAGACTGGGGTGGTGGTCCCTCTTTTTAAGAAAGGGGACCAGAGAGTGTGCTACAATTATAGGGGAATCGCACTTCTCAGCCTCCCAGGGAAGATTTACTCCAGGGTACTGGAGAGGAGAATTCGACCAATAGTCGAACCTCAGATCCAGGAGGAACAATGTGCTTTTTGTCCTGATCGCGGAACACTGGACCAGCTCTATACCCTTCATAGGGTGCTCGAGGGTTCATGGGAGTTTGCCCAACCAGTCCACATGTGCTTTGTGGATCTGGAGAAGGCATTCGACTGTGTCCCCCATGGTATTCTGTGGGTGGTGCTTCGGGAGTATGGGGTTTGGGGCTCTTTGCTAAGGGCTGTCCGGTCCCTGTACGAACGGAGCAGGAGTCTGGTTCGCATTGCCGGCAGTAAGTCAGACCTGTTCCCAGTGCATGTTGGACTCCAGCAGGGCTGCCCTTTGTCACCGGTTCTGTTCATAATTTTTATGGACAGAATTTTTAGGTGCAGCCAGGGGCCGGAAGGAATCCTGTTTGGGAACCACAGGATTTCATCTCTGCTTTTTGTGGATGATGTTGTCCTGTTGGCTTCTTCAAACCAGGACCTTCAGCATGCACTGGGGCAGTTTGCAGTCGAGTGTGAAGCGGCTGGGATGAGAATCAGCACCTCCAAGTCCGAGGCCATGGTTCTCGACCGGAAAAGGGTGGCTTGGCCTCTCCAGGTTGGTGGAGAAGTCCTGCCTCAAGTGGAGGAGTTTAAGTATCTCGGGATCTTGTTCACGAGTGAGGGAAGGATGGCGCGTGAGATCGACAGGCGGATCGGTGCAGTCTCCGCAGTGATGCGGTCGCTTTACTGGTCCGTCATGGTGAAGAAAGAGTTGAGCCAAAAGGCGAAGCTCTCAATTTACCGGTCGATCTACGTTCCGACTCTCACCTATGGTCATGAGCTTTGGGTGATGACCGAAAGAACAAGATTGTGGATACAAGCGGCCGAAATGAGTTTCCTTTGCAGGGTGGCTGGGCACTCCCTTAGAGATAGGGTGAGAAGCACAGTCACTCCAGAGGAGCTCGGAGTAGAGCCGCTGCTCCTCCACATCGAGAGGAATCAGCTGAGGTGGCTCAGGCAACTTTTTCGGATGCCTCCTGTACGCCTCCCTGGGGAGGTGTTCCAGGCATGTCCCCCCGGGAGGAGGCCCCGGGGAAGACCCAGGACATGCTGGAGGGACTATGTCTCTTGGCTGGCCTGGGAACACCTCGGTGTTCTTCCCGAGGAGCTGGCCGAGGTGTCTGGGGAAAGGGAAGTTTGGGCTTCCATGCTCAGACTGCTGCCTCCGCGACCCAGCCCCGGATAAAGCGGAAGAAGACGAGACGAGTTCTAATAGCACTAGATATTTATTTCAGTGTTTGCTATTTTCTCATTCATATACACTCACCTAACATTTTATTAGGGACACCTGTACACCTACTCATTCATGCAATTATCTATTCATCCAATGATGTAGCAGCAGTGCAATGCATAAAATCATGCAGAATTAGGCCAGCAGTTTTGGGTAATGTTCACATCAACTCTCAGAATGGGGGGTGAATCTGATCTCAATGATTTTGATGGTGATTGTTGGAGCCAGATAGGCTGGTTTGAGTATTTCTGTAACTGCTGATCTACTGGGATTTTCATGCACAACAGCCTTTAGAGTTGACTCAGAATGGTGTAATTCAAAAAAAACATCCAGTGAGTCAGAGTCATGCAGATGGAAATGTCTTGTTGATGAGAATGGCCACACTGGTTTGAGCTGATAAAAAAGGCTACAGTATCTTAGATAACTGCTCTATACAGTTGTGGTGAGCAGAAAAGCATCTCAGATTACACAACATATAAAGCCTTGAGATGGATGGGCTACAACAGCAGAAGATCATTTTTAGCTTTATGACAAGGGTTTTATTTTTGTTTGTTTGTTTGGGATTTTTTTCTTTTTGCTTAGAGGCAGTGGTCTATATACTATTGAAATGTCTTGTAGACCACTCAAGGAAAATCTGGTGACCTCAGGGGTGTGAATGCCAGACAATTTTTAATCAGCTGAATGGGCCATAAAGAAAATCAACTTAAGCACCTGCATAACCCAGCCCTTAATGAGTAACTTTCCCTGTGGAAATATTGACATATTTTTAAAAATTAATTTGGCAATTCTCATTACAGCCCTTACTGTACAGTATAGTGAGAGAACATTATGCGTTTTCCCTGTAGTCATTATTACCACAACACACCTGGAAATAAAAAGCTCTCCCTCCCTCTATATAATTTAATTTCCGGCAAATTTTAAATCACAGTCTTCAGTCATACTTTGGCATATAGGTGGATGAGATAAGCTCTTTTGGACTTAAAGTTATATAGCAGGGGAGATGTGTTGACAGAATCGTAAAAATGTTGGAGAAAAATAATGAGATCCTGTCTCCCAGTGGAGACTGTTTCAGTCATTGTGTACTGTTACAGTGCACTGTTGGCAATGGAGAAAGTGTTGAAAATGGGATGTATTCCTTCAAAAAAGGATGGGGCTCAGCAGGCAATGAGTCAGGGAGAAAGTGCAAGAGCTATGGGAATTGAGGAATGGAAGCCTAATGTCATTTGTTCAATAATTCAAAGAACCAATAATGAAAAGCACTGAACTGAGAGTTGGGAATTGGACACCAGCAGTATATAAAGCTCCGGTCAAAAGTTTGGACACACCTTCTAATTCAATGGTTTTCTTTATTTTTATTAATTAAAAGACACTTCATATTTTAAACTCATGATGGACTGTCATTTCTCTTTACTTAGTTGAGCGGTTCTTGACATAATGAGGATTACTACAGTTGTAGAATAGGACTTCTTACTGTATTTTTATTATTTACTATTTACTGTTTGATGGTCTCAAATGCATTAAGATGGTAAAAAAAAATTGCACTAATTGACTTTTGACAAGGCACACCTGTTAATTTAAAAGCATTCCAGGGGACTACCTCATGAAGTTGGTTAAGATAATGCCAATAGTGTGCAAAGCATCAAGGTAAATGGTGGCTACTTTGAAGAATACAAAATATGAAACATTTAACAATTTTTGTTTACCACAATTCCATATGTTATTTCATAGTTTTGATGTCTCCAGTATTGTTCTACAATGAAAACTGTCAAAATACAGAGAACTCCATGAATGAGTAGGTGCATCCAAAATTTTGACTGGTACTGTATGTCCAATTATGTGTTCATGGTTTTTTTTTCTTTTATGCATTTTATGAAAAGAGGTGTGCAGTGTGCAGTTCTCCCCATTTGCACAGGTTGCTTTCAATAAACTATCTGCTCAGATGAAACACTCTAGTGTTTGTGATGCCAAAGGCTCTGTAAAGTTGAGAAAAAAAAAGACATGGACCACCAACATCCAACCAATCAGGATGATATATATCATCCTGATTGGTTGGATGTTGGTGGTCCATGCAGGTGCAGGGAGAGCAGGAGAAGCAAGCTGCAGACAAAGCCAAAACAGTAGACTAGAATCATGGTCAAAGAGACAGGCAGAGGTCGGTCGATCTGCAAATAGAATTTCGGAGGTGAGACTAAGAGACGAGGTCGGGGAAACCATAAACAAAGGTTGAATAGCGAACTGCCAGGCCGAAAATAAATGGCTCAGTACATGCATCCATTATCTGTAGCTGCTTATCCTGGTCTACAGGGTTGCAGGCAAACTGGAACCTATCCCAGCTGACTATGGGTGAGAGGCGGGGTACACCCTGGACAAGTCTCCAGGTTATCGCAGGGCTTGGCTCAGTACAACAGGAGATAAAACACTGAATGATACTTCGCGTTGAATATGAGTGAGAGTGGAGTTTAAGTAGTGGAGCTGATTAAGGTGGAAATGAGTGACAGGTGTATTTAATAAGCTGGAGACAGAGGGTGCTGTGGTTCATGGGAAGTGTAGTTCATGGTGGCCATGTTTGGAGGCTGTTTCGAGCTTACGCTCTCAACACTGTTACTGACAGAACCCCTAAGGAGCTCCCTCTGGGAGCTATACTCTTTCTGGGATGCCCTCTCCCTCTTGGTGCAGGCTTGCTGGGGTGCTGACTGTGGAATTCCTGTATCAGGAGAGGGTCCAGAATGTCCTTAGAACATACCCAGCTTTGCTCCTCGGGTCCATAGCCCTCCCAATCTACCAGGTATTCCAGTTGTCCTTGTCTGTGTCTGGAGTTTAGGATCTTGTTTACCTGGTCGATGGCGTCCCCTTCTATATTTAGTGGGGGGGCTCTTGGGAGGGAGTGTTCTCAGACAGTGGACCTTGGATGACTGGCTTCAGGCATGAGACGTGAAATGTGGGTACTATACAGCTGTGAGGTGGGAGCTCTAGTTTGTATGAAACCTTGTTTATGTGACGGAGGACTCTGTATGGTCCAATATAGCATGCCTGAATTTTCTTGCACATGTTGGGGTCCTTCAGATCCTTAGTGGAGACCCACACTCGATCACCCGAAGAGTATTCTGGATTCTTGCTCCTATGTTTATCAGCATACTGCTTATACTTGGAGTTGACTACTTCAATTCTCTGGTGAACCTCCTCCCATACCTGTTGGTTCCATGAGAACCAGTTGTCGACTCTTGTACTTGGATGGGCGCATCATCCCATGGGAACGGGGGGTTGGTAGCCGAGCATGTACTGAAATGGGGTTAGTTGTGTGGCTGAATGCTTAAGCAAATTTTGTGCATACTCTGCCCATGGGAAGAATCATGCCCAGTCCCCCTGGTTCCGCATGCAGAAGATCCATAGGAAGCACCCTACTTCCTGGTTGGTCTGTTCAACCTGGCCATTGGATTGTGGGTGATAGCCGGAGGTGAGACTCACAGAGATTCCTAATCATTCCATAAAATACGACCAGAGTTGGGAGATGAACTGAGGCCCACAGTTGCTGACAGTGTCCTCAGGAATGCCAAAATATCTGAACACCTGCTGGAAGATGAGTTTGGCGGTTTGGAAGGCTGTGGGAATACCAGGTAATGGGATGAGTCTAAGGGCTTTGGAAAATCTGTCCACAATGACAAGGATGGTTGTGTTGCCCTGGGAAGGAGGGAGGTCGGTAATGAAATCAATGGCCAGGTGAGACCAAGGTCTGTGGGGTAGCGGGAGGGGGCATAATTTTCTGGCGGGTGGGGGTTCATGGTACCTTGGCCTGGGCACACTCTGAACATGAGGAAACAAAGTGATTGATCTCTGTCAACATGTCCTCCCACCAGTACTTGTTCCTTAGCAGCTGGTGTGTGTGGTGGCTGCTGGGGTGACCAGTGGCAAGAGATGCATGAACCCAAGTAATAAGCCTGCTTATTACTTGGGCTCATGCATCTCCTGCCACTGGTGTGTGGGATGTACCGGAGACCAGGGGGACAGTTTTCTGGAGGTATCAGAGATTGTGATTCCCTTATCTCCTTATCCAAGTCCCATGTGATGGCCTGAACAAAACATTTGGGTGCTAGGATGGGGTGTGGTTCTGAGTTGTGTGGAGAGGAGCTGTGAATTCTGGACAGTGCCTTAGCCTTGGTGTTCTTGGTGCTGGGATGGAAGGATTTCATGAAATTAAAATGTGTGAAGAACAATGCCCATCTAGCTTGGCATGGGTTGAGATGTTTTGCCTTCTTGAGATATTCAAGGTTCTTATGATCAGTTAAGATAACAAAAGGGGTGTGTGGCTCCCTCCAGCCAATGTCTCCATTTCTCCAGGGCTAACTTAATTGCCAGTAGTTCTCCGTTACTGATGTCATAGTTCCTCTCCGGGGGTGTGAGCTTCTTTGAAAAAACAAACAAACAAAAAAACACTGGGTGAAGTTTGGGCCTCTTCCCGAAGCATTGGGAGAGCACGCTTCCTACTCCAGTCTTGGATGCATCCATTTCCACTATAAAAGGGTTTAGCGGGATTGGGATGCTGAAGTATGGGGGCCATAGTAAAGGCGGCCTTGAGTTTCTTGAAGGCCTCCTCAGCTGCTGGAGTCCACTGGAAGTGCTGGGGTCAGTTCTTTAAGAGGGATCGTGCTTAAGCCCATAATGAAGCGATGATAGAAGTTGGTGAAGCCCAGAAAACATTGAAGTTCCTTGACCAAGGAGGACACAGGCCAGGACATGATGGCTGATACTTTAGACTGGTCCATACTGACTCCCTCAGTGCTGATAATGTACTGTAAAAAGGAAATCTGATGTACGTGGAATTCACACTTCTCAGCCTTCACATACAGGTAGTTCTCGAGAAGACAAGAGAGTACCGATCTGACGTATCTGAGATGGCTTTCTTCATCTGGGGAGTAGATCAGGATGTCAATGTAAGCTACGACATACCTCCCCAACATGTCTCGGTGCATGTCATTAATCAGACAGTGAAAGACATTGGGTGCTGAAGAAAGGCCATATGGCATCACCTGGCACTCAAAATGGCCAGCAGTGGTACTGAAGGCCATCTTCCACTCATCCCCTTCTCTGATTCAGATCAGATTGTAGGCACTTTGTAAGTTTACTTTGAAGAAGATCTTTGCAGCACATAGTTGTTCAAGGGCTGAAGGCACCAGTGGAAGAGGATAGGGGTATTTCACAATGATTTGCTTGAGGCCCCTATAATCAATACATGGTTGAAGACCACCTCCTTTCTTCTCCACAAAGAAGCCAGCTGATGCAGCTGAGGTGGGAGGGTGGATGTACCTCTGGTTTAGGGCTTCTTGTACATACTCCTCCATGGTGGTTTGCTTGGTCTGAGACAGTGGATAAATGCAGTTGCAAGGTAGAGTGGTACCTGGGAGGAGATCGATTGCACAGTCATAGGTACGATAAGGACGTAGGCCACAAGCCTTACCCTTGCTGAAGACCTTCTTCAAGTCCATGTAGCATTCTGGAACATTGTTCATTGAATCAGGCTGGGGACTTTCCATGGACATGGAGGAGACTGTCAGTTGGGGGCAAAGTAGGCAGATTTGGAAACAAGTGGGTGACCATTGGAGAATGTCCTTGTGTTGCCAGGAGATCAATGGATCACGTAATTGAAGCCAGGGATAGCCCAGAATTATGTTGTGGTATGACGTGGATGTGACCAGAAGCGAGATGAGTTCTGAGTGGAGGGCCTCCACTTGAATGTGCAGTGGGGACGAGTCCATCACCTATGGGCCCTCTGTCGATGGTTTTGAGGCTGAATGGTCTCTGCAGTATGTTAGTGGGCAGATTGAACTTCTGGACGATAGAGTTGTTGATGAAATTCCCCTCAGCCCGAGTCAACAAATTCAGAGAGCTCATGTATTGATGATGATAGCTTCAATAAAACTGGCATTTTGAAAGACTGTGTTTTAAGAGGTAGCAGGGAACTCACCAGGCTGGATGAGGCTTCAGCGGACCTGGTGCAAGGTGGACAAACGGGGCACTTGGAGATGAGGTGATTGGGATCCCCGCAGTAGAAACAGAGGCCCTCACACTTTCTCTCTCAGAACACTTTAAACAAGCCCAAGATAGCTCCATGAGTGTAGGTGTGTCAGTGGTAGGATTCAAGTGGCAGCATTTTGTAGAGACGGTCAATTGTTAATTAGATGATCCAATTGGATGGCAAGATCAATGAGAGAATCCAAAGTGAGATGTTCATCTTTACACACGAGCTTGCTGAATACTTCTAGGCAGAGACCTTGGCAAAAGGCTGCCTTCAGAGCTGCCGTATTCCAACTGCTGCCTGCAGCGAGGCTTCAGAAGTCCAGGGCATATTCTGCAACTCTTCTCGTACCCTGCTTGATAGTCAACAGACTTTCTCTGACTTCCATGCCCTCTGGTTCATGATCAGAGACTCGTTTGAATAATTCTAGGAAAATGGTTGTACAAAGTTGTGTGCTCACCTCCACACTCCCAAACAGCACGAGCCCATTGCAATGCTTTACCAGTTAGCAGTGAGAGAAACTTGATTTTCTGTTCCTCGGATATACTGGTGAGTGATGAGAAGTACAGGGAGCACTGGAGTAGAAATCCCTTACAACTTGCAACATCGCCAGTGTATTTCTTGGGTAGCGAGAGAAGCTTAGCGGAGCTCGTAGAGGACTCGGGGCATGTTAGGAGGGCCTGTGACATCATACCAGCAAGCTGTGCCATCCTGATGTTGAGGTTGCTGAGCATCTGCTGGTGTTCTCCTAAGAGGTGCCCTTGAGCATTCAGAGCAGTCTGCTTCACCTCCTCTGCTGCATCCATTGGTGGTGAAGTATCCTGTCAGGGTGCAGGCACTTACAGATGCAGGCACAGGGGAGAGCGGGAGAAGAAAACTGCAGACAAAGCCAAAACAGTAGACGAGAATCATGCTCAAAGAGACAGGCAGAGGTCGGTCGATTGACAAATGGAAGGTCAGAGGTGAGACTAACAGATGAGGTTGGGGAAAATGTAAACAAAGGTCGAATAGCGAACTGGCAGGCAGAAAGTAACCGGCTTGGTATGACAGGAGATAAACACTGTACAATACTTCGCATTGAATGTGAGTGAGAGGGGAGTTTAAGTAGCGGAGCTGATTAAGGTGGAAATGAGTGACAGGTGTACTTAATAGGCTGGAGACAGAGGGCACTGTGGTTCATGGGAAGTGTAGTCCATGGTGGCCATGTTTGGAGGCTGTTTCGAGCTTACGCTCTCAACACTGTTACTGACATACACACACGTGTGTGTGTGTGTGTATACACACATTATATATGTACAGTGCTCAGCGTAAATGAGTACACCCCCTTTGAAAAGTAACATTTTAAACAATATCTCAATGAACACAAACAATTTCCAAAATGTTGACAAGACAAAGTTTAATATAACATCTGTTTAACTTATAACATGAAAGTAAGGTTAATAATATAACTTAGATTACACATTTTTTCAGTTTTACTCAAATTAGGGTGGTGCAAAAATGAGTACACCCCACAACAAAAACTACGACATCTAGTACTTTGTATGGCCTCCATGATTTTTAATGACAACACCAAGTTTCTAGGCATGGAATGAACAAGTTGGCGACATTTTGCAACATCAATCTTTTTCCATTCTTCAACAATGACCTCTTTTAGTGACTGGATGCTGGATGGAGAGTGATGCTCAACTTGTCTCTTCAGAATTCCCCATAGGTGTTCGATTGGGTTCAGATCAGGAGACATACTTGGCCACTGAATCATTTTCACCCTGTTTTTCTTCAGAAATCCAACAGTGGCCTTAGATGTGCATTTAGGATCATTGTCATGTCGGAAAAGTGCATGACAACCAAGGGCACGGAGTGATGATAGCATCTTCTCTTTCAGTATAGAGCAATACACCAGCAGCACTCATGCAGCCCCACATAAGGACACTGCCACCACCATGTTTCACTGTAGGCACCATGCATTTTTCTTTGTATTCCTCACCTTTGCGATGCCATACAGTTTTGAAGCCATCAGTTCCAAAAACATTATCTTGGTCTCATCACTCCAGAGTATAGATCCCAGTAGTCTTCATCTTTGTCAGCATGGGCCCTGGCAAACTCTAGGCGGGCTTTTTTGTGCCTGGGCTTTAGGAGAGGCTTCTTTTGTGGACGGCATCCATGCATGCCATTCCTCTGCAGTATATGCCATATTGTGTCACAGGAAATAGTCACCCCAGTTTGGCTTTCTACTTCTTTAGATAACTGCAGTGAACTTGCATGCCGATTTTCTTCAAGTTATATTATTAACCTTACTTTCACGTTAGAAGTTAAACAGATGTTATATTAAATTTGTCAACATTTTGGAAATTGTTTGTGTTCATTGAGATATTGTTTCAAATGTTACTTTTCAAAGGGGGTGTACTCATGTACGCTGAGCACTGTATTTTATATATATTTTACACACACACACACACACACACACACACACACACTGCCTAAACGTGGAGCTCCCGATGAGTGTAAAATGTGTGAGTAAATAATCCCATGTTATTTTTAAAAAGCAAATTAAAAATAAGTACTGGATAAAAACCCATCTATCCTCTGTAAATAAAGATACAAATTTCATTGTCTGGTGGTCAAGTGTTTGAGATATTTTACCTTGCACCTACAATCAGGTACACTGTGGTGGTACACATACCTACATCATACAGATGTCGTACAATCGCAAAAGCCATCAAAAATAAGGGCAATACATTACCATATTCTCTTAAGTATGGATCTTTTGATCCTCTAATAAACATAAACTCAGTGAAATTCCGAGTTTAAATAAGAACAGGCTTTTATCAAGGAAGGACTTAGACCCTACACTAGATACAGATACAGTAGCCATTGATACATTTTTAGAGTGATGTCAGGGCAGCTTATTGCACCTGTTTACTGCACCAGTGTGTATCTGCATGATAGTGATTTATAGTTTGTCAGCACTCTTCTGGTGTCAGCCCTGTCAGCACATTTACATGCGTCAGGCCTTAAGTGTTTTTCAGTGGCCAGTCATGTCAAACTGTTAGCGCTGGCTGCCACATCATGCCAGTATAATCATAGCCTGGCTATATTCCCAGAATGTTAGAAATAAGAGCTTGAAGTGTTATTACATCTTTTGTTTGTCCACTCCAGGAAGCTGTTAGACTTCCATATGTGGTGTATGCAAATACACCTCTCCAGTCTTTCTACAAATATGGCAGAACATGTGTGAGTATACTATAGAAAAGATTCACTTAAGCAAGAACTATTTGAGTAACAATGTATCAAAGTTTGTATAGAGTAACAATGAGTTGAGTTGATGGCTCTGTTGCACCAAACTCACATTCCAGAACAGGGACGGACTGGGACCAAAAAACGGCCCTGGACTTTCCCCCCCAAAAAGGCCCACTATACTATAATATACTATACTATAGTGCTATAGTAAAGTGCTATAGTGGTATATTGTCTGTCATAACAAAACCCACACAGATGAACTATTTATGATTGTTTATTCAAGAACTCAAGAACACCTAATATTCAAGAACGACTAAACATCACTTGCATCTCCTAAACAAAAATGAACATAGACATTGTCTTTTATACTGCTATTTTACAGTCACTTCTATGCTTGCATTTTAAAGAGAAAAAAAATCTGTATCACTGATATTTGTAACTGACTTTGCCAACAATAACTACACTGAGCAGTCATTCTGAATGTTGGCTATTAAAGGTTGGTACAATTAGTGCTGAAGGAGAAGAAGTTTCCTCAGAAGGTCACTGTTTTCTGCCACTCTGTCAATGATACAGTCACTATCCAGGGACATGAGGATGTCTTTTTCAGTAGCCATTAACATGAAGGCCTCAAGGTATTATTTGGAATGACAGCCTTTAAACCTGTACTTATACCTCAAAATTCTATTTTTAAAAACCAGCCAAAACTTTGGATAAACATAGCATTTGATACCTAGGCTACAGACAAGAAGAATAAAACAGATTTGGAGGTTTTTCCTACTGTAAATCCCAATTACATTTTTAGCCTTTTAGGTCTATTCTGTATAAGAATTAGCCTGCTTGACACATTTTATAGTTTTAATATTATGCTGATTTTTTGGTAGGTAAGCCTGACAAACAGATCTAAAATTAGGCTATTAACAAATTGCACAATGCAATGCTGCTGTGATTAGTTATGATACCATTCAACGAATCATCCTTCAAACAACATTTGTAGCCTATTCCACAGACATTCCACCATGCACCATGAAAGAGAAGACAAAGATAAATAGTGCCAAAATGGAAAACACTTCTCCCCCTCAAACTTTTGGTTAATGATAGGCTAGACCTTTGGTTCTCTTGAACGTAAAGAGCTTAATCTGCATGAATTATGCAGGGGTAAACATATGAAATCGCGGCCATTTGTGCTTGCCAATCTATTTATAATTGACTTGCTTGGTAGTTACGTGTTTGTTTTGACAGCAATAAACCACATATTTCTCATCATCACACCACAAATCCAGTCAGTAGAAGATTGGCCTACTATGAGAGGGGTCTATGAGTGGCCTTTACGTAACCTGTTTTATGCTATGGTTTTATGTCATTGTCACTTACCGGTACCTCTTCCTCCAGTGAAATTCCCTCAGCTGCCTGCCCCTCATCATGACTATCATCATCAGCATGTGGTTGGTCAGGTTGGATGTCCACCTGGTTCTCAGTCTCGCTCGGTGATAACGTGACATGAACGTTACTGCTGCTGCTTGCAGTTGCACTGCTGCCAAAAAGCTCTGTGAGCTTTCTACATTTTGAAGCATCTTCTTCAAGTGACTTCACTTTCTTTTGTTTTAACTTTTCCCATCCACCTTTCTCCTTACGTTTTCTGCTTGCCATCTTTCTGTTGACAAACATTAACATTACTCTTCTTTGTTGGCTTTTAGGCCTATGGAATAATGATTGACGGATAAATTATCGTCTTAGCACCACCTGTTGTTAGTTGATAGACTGAAAATTTTGGTTATTGAACAGGGCCGATGGCCATAGACTGGACAGCCGTTCTGGACTTTTCCAGAATGCACAGATTGCCAGTCCGCCCCGTTCCAGAACTAGCAGCAATCAGGGCCAACTGATGATAATCTACTGTCACCTTTAATCCTGATGGGAATGTTCTGTTTTTGTGTGACAGCAAACAGTGCATATTAGAGGGCAGTGTGGCACAGATAGGAATTAGTTTTGGGTGTGTGTGAGGAAATTATGCAAAATAAAGTAGACTTAAATTGATACATTTATGCCTTTTGGGTGGATTTCAGACAGTACGAGGTGGTGGTGTTACTTAAGGCACAATATACCATCATCCAATCTTGCAATATTAATCACTTTAATAGGTATGGGAAATAAAATTATATTTATAACAGTTCCACTGAAAATGATGAAAATAACATGCCAGTAAACTGGATCTACACTTCTTTTTTATTCATACAGTGGTGCTTGAAGGCTTGTGAGCCCTTTAGAATTTTCAATATTTCTGCATAAATATGACCTAAAACATCAGATTTTCACACAAGTCCTAAAAGTAGATAAAGAGAACCCAGTTAAACAAATGAGACAAAAATATTATACTTGGTCATTTATTTATTGAGGAAAATGATCCAATATTACATATCTGTGAGTGGCAAAAGTATGTGAACCTTTGCTTTCAGTAGCTGGTCTGACCCCCTTGTGCAGCAATAACTGCAAACTAAACGTTTCCGGTAACTGTTGATCAGTCCTGCTTCGAGGAATTTTAGCCCATTCTTCCATACAGAACAGCTTCAACTCTGGGATGTTGGTGGGTTTCCTCACATGAACTGCTTGCTTCAGGTCCTTCCACAACATTTCGATTGGATTAAGGTCAGGACTTTGATTTGGCCATTCCAAAACATTAACTTTATTCTTCTTTAACCCTTCTTTTGTAGAATGACTTGTGTGCTTAGGGTTGTTGTCTTGCAGCATGACCCACCTTCTCTTGAGATTCAGTTCATGGACAGATGTCCTGACATTTTCCTTTAGCATTCGCTGGTATAACTCAGAATTCATTGTTCCATCAATGATGGCAAACCGTCCTGGCCCAGATGCAGCAAAACAGGTCCAAACCATGATACTACCACCACCATGTTTCACAGATGGGATAAGGTTCTTATGCTGGAATGCAGTGTTTTCCTTTATCCAAACATAACACTTCTCATTTAAACCAAAAAGTTCTATTTTGGTCTCATCTGTCCACAAAACATTTTTCCAATAGACTTCTGGCTTGTCCACGTGATCTTTAACAAACTGCAGATGAGCAGCAATGTTCTTTTTGGAGAGCAGTGGCTTTCTCCTTGCAACCCTGCCATGCACACCATTGTCGTTCAGTGTTCTCCTGATGGTGGACTCATGAACATTAACATTAGCCAATGTGAGAGAGGCCTTCAGTTGCTCAGAAGTTACCCTGGGGTCCTTTGTGACCTTGCCGACTATTACATGCCTTGCTCTCTTTGTTGGTCGACCACTCCTGGGGAGGATAACAATGGTCTTGAATTTCCTCCATTTGTACACAATCTGTTTGACTGTGGATTGGTGGAGTCCAAACTCTTTAGAGATGGTTTTGTAACCTTTTCTAGCCTGATGAGCATCAACAATGCTTTTTCTGAGGTCCTCAGAAATCTCCTTTGTTCGTTTCATGATACACTTCCACAAACATGTGTTGTGAAGATCAGACTTTGATAGATCCCTGTTCTTTAAATAAAACAGAGTGCCCATTCACACCTGATTGTCATCCCATTGATTGAAAACCCCTGACTAATTCCACCTTCAAATTTACTGCTCATCCTAGAGGTTCACATACTTTTGCCACTCACAGATATGTAATATTGGATCATTTTCCTCAATAAATAAATGATCAAGTATAATATTTTTGTCTCATTTGTTTAACTGGGTTCTCTTTATCTACTTTTAGGACTTGTGTGAAAATCTGATGTTTTAAGTCATATTTATGCAGAAATATAGAAAATTCTAAAGGGCTCACAAGCCTTCAAGCACTACTGTATTTCACTGGCTGCCACCTTGACATCCTTAGATAGCTCAGTGTTTCAAATCTGTAATTCCCCCCCCCCCCCCACACACACACACCTTTATTGCTGGGGGTGACAGTACTTCAAACATTCATACAAAATCAAAAAAAGAGTTAAAGAGTCTTGAAATCATGTACAACACCACATAATGATATGCCCAAATATTAAGCCCTTCAGGCTTAATATTTGATACAGTATATCACGAATCACTTTATTCAGAGCATCTGTACTGTAACTGTAGAACACCTGTAACTGCACATGCACAGGTAATCATGTGGCAGCAGTTCAATGCATCAAATCATCTACAGAACAAGACTTTCAATTAATGTTCACATCGTGAACCATAGCATGATTGTTTTTGTTTCCAGACATGCTCGTCTGAATATTTCAGAAACTACTGATTTATTGGAATTTCCAGTCACAACAGTTTGTACAGTAGAATGGTGGGGGGAAAAATTCAGTGAGCAGCAGCCCTGTAGGTAGAAATGTCTTATTGCTGAGAGAGGTCAGAGGAGAATGGTCAGACTGGTTCAACTTAACAGGAAACCAACAGTAACTTAAATAACCACTCTTTACAATTGTGGTGAGCAGAAAAGCAACTCAGAATGCACAACGAGTCTAATCTTGAGGCAGATGGGCAACAAGACTACATTGGGTTCCATTCCTGTCAGCCAAGAACATGAATCTGGGGTTACAATGAGCACAGGCTCACCAAAACTTGTTGAAAATTGGAGATTTTTTTTCTCTTCTTCCAATCTGCAACCTCCAATACACTGGAAGACTATATCTATAGCAGCAAGTTAAAAGTGACTGTATTTTGTAAGACAACAGTGGAGCTGGCAAAAGGGTGCATAAAAACAAGGATTAATTTACTCATCACAATTTAAATGTAGATCTGTGACAATGCAGTAAACACTGAAATCTAACAGCAGTTAACTAGCTAACCTTTCCATCCATCCATCCATCCATCCATCCATCCATCCATCCATCCATTATCTATACTGCTTATCTGTCAGGGTCATGGGCAGGTCACCAATCTATCACAGGGCTAACACAGAGACAAACACCCATTCACACTTACTGGCAATTTATTATCATAGTCAGTTGACCTAATCTGCATGTCTTTGGACTGTGAGAGTCCAAAGAGCAAACTCCACACAGAAAAGCCCTAGTCGTACGTGAGGCTCAAACCCTGAGCTTTCTTGCTGTGAGGTGACAGTGCTAACCTTTGCACCACTGTGCTGCCCCTAACATTTCTAATATCACTGATATGGCTGTTGGTGATGTTTAATTGAGCAAGCCAAAAATCACAATTATGATTGAAATTCCATTAATTATGCAGACATTTGTTCTAATGTGAATTAATAAAGCATTGATGGTTCTGCTGCAGTCTTATGTTTATGGATTTTTCAGCTCCAGCAGCTTGTGCTGTATTGTCTTAAGGTGAATATAACCTCAAAGAGTATAATATATATATATATATATATATATATATATATATATATATATATATATATATATATATATATATATACATACATATTACAGTGGGGCAAAAAAGTATTCAGTCAGCCACCAATTGTGCAAGTTCTCCCACTTAAAAAGATGAGAGAGGTCTGTAATTTTCATCATAGGTACACTTCAACTATGAGAGACAGAATGGGGGAAAGAATCCAGGAAATCACATTGTAGGATTTTTAATGAATTAATTGGTAAATTCCTCGGTAAAATAAGTATTTGGTCACCTACAAACAAGCAAGATTTCTGGCTCTCACAGACCTGTAACTTCTTCTTTACAGGCCTGGTCCCACTGCACTTTCGGATGCAAAGAGGATGTAAAACGTAAAAAAATCTTTGCCATCCGTTGGAAAACGCTATGCATCCGTTGTGTACTCATTGCATACGTGCTTCATACGCTCTATCCATCGAGCATCCGTCCACTGTGATTTCATCCGCGCAAAAAGTTTTGAGCTGCACAAAACTTTTAGAACGGATGAACTTTCCGCCATGTACGATGTAAATCCGCAACATATACGAGCAACAAACGTTCTATGTCCGTTATCATCCGTTAAACGTCTGCTGTATCCTCTCTGCATCCTCTGGGCATCCTCGCAACTCACATCCACTGCAGCTGAAAACGGAAAGAGGGAGGAAACATAAGGTACATGAAACGTCTATTCATCGTTAGTAGCACAGAAATAGAAAGGATGTAAGCGTATGCATCTCGTATATAAAGTATTCAAAAAGGACAAAGCGTTTATATCTGGGATGTATCTCGTATATTTAGGATGTCTGGAGTATGTCTAGAGTATGTAGAAGGACACCTAGCGGACAATCGATATTTTGTATAAAAAGGGGGAGAAAATCATCTAGTAGTAGAGATGTATCGATGTAGCCGCCAGCACGTCTTTCCGCTTTATGCTGACGGCATGCGTGCTGCATCCCTTTATATCCGCGGAGCAGACGCAATTCATACCCCCCGCATGCGCAGTGAACGGTCTGCATCCGATATACATCCGCGCAACATCCCCTTTGTTTCCGTTAGGCGTACGTGATGCATCCCCTTCATCCGCTATGCATCCGCTCTTTCTGCTATGCGTCCGCTTCTCAGTTATCACCGGTAACCCCTTCGGAGCTGTCATCCACTTCCATCCGCTTTCATCCGCTAGGCTTCCTATGAACATGCGTTTAACATCCCCGCTATATACTACCCACATCCGTTCTTTTCTGTTCTGTTTTCACAAATTTTCGCCAATTTTGTCCATTTCTGGAGCGGATGAAAACAGATAGAGCCACCCCTGAAATTTTGCTCGTCCGCTGTGTCCTTTTTGCATACATTTTGTGTCCATCGGCCAGTGGGACCGGGCTTTACGAGGCTCCTCTGTCCTCCACTCATTACCTGTATTAATGGCACCTGTTTGAACTTGTTATCAGTATAAAAGACACCTGTCCACAACCTCAAACAGTCACACTCCAAACTCCACTATGGCCAAGACCAAAGAGCTGTCAAAGGACACCAGAAACAAAATTGTAGACCTGCACCAGGCTGGGAAGACTGAATCTGCAATAGGTAAGCAGCTTGGTGTGAAGAAATCAACTGTGGGAGCAATTACTAGAAAATGGAAGACATACAAGACCACTGATAATCTCCCTCGATCTGGGGCTCCACGCAAGATCTCACCCCGTGGGGTCAAAATGATCACAAGAACGGTGAGCAAAAATCCCAGAACCACACGGGGGGACCTAGTGAATGACCTGCAGAGAGCTGGGACCAAAGTAACAAAGGCTACCATCAGTAACACACTACGCCACCAGGGACTCAAATCCTGCAGTGCCAGACGTGTCCCCCTGCTTAAGCCAGTACATGTCCAGACCCGTCTGAAGTTTGCTAGAGAGCATTTGGATGATTCAGAAGAGAATGTCATATGGTCAGATGAAACCAAAATAGAACTTTTTGGTAAAAACTCAACTTGTCGTGTTTGGAGGAGAAAGAATGCTGAGTTGCATCCAAAGAACACCATACCTACTGTGAAGCATGGGGGTGGAAACATCATGCTTTGGGGCTGTTTTTCTGCAAAGGGACCAGGAACAACTGATCCGTGTAAAGGAAAGAATGAATGGGGCCATGTATCGTGAGATTTTGAGTGAAAACCTCCTTCCATCAGCAAGGGCATTGAAGATGAAACGTGGCTGGGTCTTTCAGCATGACAATGATCCCAAATACACTGCCCAGGCAACGAAGGAGTGGCTTCGTAAGAAGCATTTCAAGGTCCTGGAGTGGCCTAGCCAGTCTCCAGATCTCAACCCCGGAGAAAATCTTTGGAGGGAGTTGAAAGTCTGTGTTGCCCAGCGACAGCCCCAAAACATCACTGCTCTAGAGGAGATCTGCATGGAGGAATGGGCCAAAATACCAGCAACAGTGTGTGAAAACCTTGTGAAGACTTACAGAAAATGTTTGACCTCTGTCATTGCCAACAAAGGGTATATAACAAAGTATTGAGATGAACTTTTGTTATTGACCAAATACTTATTTTCCACCATAATTTGCAAATAAATTCTTTAAAAATCAGACAATGTGATTTTCTGGATTTTTTTTCTCATTTTGTCTCTCATAGTTGAGGTATACCTATGATGAAAATTACAGGCCTCTCTCATCTTTTTAAGTGGGAGAACTTGCACAATTGGTGACTGACTAAATACTTTTTTTGCTCCACTGTGTGTATGTGTGTGTGTGTGTATATATATATATATATATATATATATATATATGTGTGTGT